>NC_053022.1:296987964-297287964 GCF_003073215.2 Triticum urartu
AAAGGACTAGCGCGGCATTGGCTTAACAGCTTGCCAGCGGACTCCATTAGCTATTGGGAAGATCTGGAAGCCGCATTCCTCGACAACTTTCAGGGCACTTATGTTCGACCACCAGACGCCGATGACTTGAGCCACATAATTCAGCAGCCAGAAGAGTCGGCCAGGCAATTCTGGACTCGGTTCCTTACAAAGAAAAATCAAATCGTTGACTGTCCGGATGCGGAGGCCTTAGCGGCTTTCAAGCACAACATCCGAGACGAGTGGCTAGCCCGGCACCTTGGTCAGGAAAAGCCAAAATCTATGGCAGCTCTCACGACGCTCATGACCCGCTTTTGTGTGGGAGAAGACAGCTGGCTGGCTCGCAGTAATAACATATCAACGAACCATGGTACCTCAGATACCAAGGACGGCAATAGCAAGTCACGTCGCAACAAGCATAAGCACTGCATTAACAGCGAAAATACTGAGGATACGGCAGTCAATGCCGGATTCAAAGGCTCTAAACCCGATCAGCAGAAAAAGCCATTCAAACAAAGTACGCCAGGTCCGTCCAGCTTGGACTGCATACTCGATCGCTCGTGTCAAATACACGGCACCCCAGACAAGCCAGCCAATCACACCAACAGGGATTGTTGGGTGTTCAAGCAGGCCGGCAAGTTAATTGCCGAAAACAAGGACAAGGGGCCGCATAACGATGACGAGGAGGAACCCCGGCAGCCGCACACTAGAGGACAGAAGAGGTTTCCCCCGCAGGTGTGGACGGTGAACATGATATACGCAACCCACATCCCCAAGAGGGAGCGGAAGCGTGCGCTCAGGGACGTATATGCGTTGGAGCCAGTCGCCCCAAAGTTCAACCCTTGTTCCTCCTACCCGATCACCTTCGATCGCAGGGACCACCCCACTAGTATCCGTCACCGCGGATTCGCCGCATTGGTTCTAGACCCAATCATCAACGGATTTCACCTCACTCGAGTCCTTATGGACGGCGGCAGCAGCCTGAACCTGCTTTATCAAGACACAGTGTGCAAAATGGGTATAGACCCCTCGAGGATCAAACCCACCAAAACGACCTTTAAGGGCGTCATTCCAGGTGTAGAGGCCCATTGCACAGGCTCAATTACACTGGAAGTGGTCTTCGGATCCCCCGATAACTTCCGAAGCGAAGAGTTAATCTTTGATATAGTCCCGTTCCACAGTGGTTATCACGCGCTGCTCGGGCAAACCGCATTTGCTAGATTCAATGCGGTACCGCATTATGCATACCTCAAGCTCAAGATGCCAGGACCCCGCGGAGTTATTACAGTCAATGGAAACACAGAGCGCTCTCTCAGAATAGAGGAGCACACCGCGGCCCTTGTAGCAGAAGCGCAATGCAGCCTCTCAAGGCAATCAACCAGTTCGGCGCTTCACAGCCCGGACACCTTCAAGCGTGCTCGGGGAAATCGGCAAATAGACCGCCTGGCGTGATTTGAGCTCGCATAGCAATACCGCGACCACCCCAATCCCAGCCCAGTGGCAAAACTTGTGTCGCGCGTACATAATTATGCATTAAAAGTACCATGGGCACAGGTGGGAGGGGGGCACAACTACGGCATGCCCCAAGACGCGGCCTAAACCGCACTAGGGGCTTCCCGTTCGGTTATTTTTCTTTTTCTTTCAGGACCTTAATCTCTGGAAACATTGTCCGGCAGCACTATTGCCAAACACATGATGCAGCAACCAAGGAGGCAGACAGCTACGTCATACCACGGAATTCCCAGGTTGATTACAGTAACGAGTGAAATATTCAATTTAATATCATTACTCAGCTTGCCCTTGGAAGGGACTTAGTCCTACTCTTTGCTTATCGTACTATCTGTATCACTCTGCTTTAACGCAGTTTTTTAATAAACAATGCATGACATTACAACTATTATTGCATTTTTGTTATATATATGTTTGTGTTCATTAACGACGCCTTGCAACCGTACACTTTGGTATGGCCAATACACCAGGGGTTCACGTACCCCACAATGCGGTGTGAAAAGTCCGAACACTTTCACAAGTGCGCCACCCCGAACTTATAGCATTATATGCATCAGCTCCGAATCATATCTTTGGTCAAATGTTGGGTTTCCCCGGCTCCTATGTTTTGGTACCTTACGTTCCGCTCTATCGGCTAAGGTAGCTCTAGGAGAACTACTGCGATTGTGCCCCGGTTCTGCCGGGCTGAGCACCTCAGTAGAGAAAGCTAAAACTGACTGTCATGATAAGGGGAGAGACTGGTCGTTGTTCGGCGAGGTTTTTTGAGTCCCTAAAGACTTATGCCGCTTAGGGCGAGGGGCCGGCCCTGTCTGGCTTAAAGGCGTGTACCGCGCCCCGAATTTGGCCTTCCGAATATCAGGGGCTTCGCTGAAATTTAAAATTATAGAATTCTATGGCTAAGTGAGAGTGATAAAGCATTATTAGTCCGGTTGCCTTGTTCGTTATGCTGAGCACCTCCCTCGAAGGACCCAAATATGGGAACAAGAGTGCTCAGGTTTATCCTGAACACCCTAGCACTCGTGGCATGGGGGCAGAAGCCGAGGACTAGCCATCTCTCAGATTGGATAAACAGCCAAACAGAAGGTAATATTTTAAATTCAAACAAGCGTTGCATAGCGCATATAAAACAAGTTTCATAAATACATGATAAAATGAGCAAGTTTACTCAAATATTACATCTTTTGAACACTCATCCGCGATAAGACGGGCACCCGGCAGAACACTCTCATAGTACATCTCGGGGTGGCGGTGCTCCTTGCCCTCCGGCGGCCTCTCCTTGATCAGCTTCATGGCGTCTAGCTTGACCCACTGCAATTTCACACGGGCGAAAGCCCGGCGTGCACCTTCAATGCAGACGGATCGCTTGACGACCTCCAGCCGTGGGCAGGCATCCACAAGCCACCTCACCAGGCCGAAGAAGTTGTTCGGAAGGGCGTAGCCAGGCCACAACCGGACTATAAAGCCCTTCATGGCCTGATCGGCCGCCTTATGTAGCTCGACCATCTGCTTCAGCTGGTCGCTCATCGGCACTGGATGTTCGGCCTCAGCATACTGAGACCAGAACAGCTTCTCCGTCGAGCTTCCGTCCTCGACCTGGTAAAATTGTGCGGCATCGGACACACTGCGGGGCAAATCTACGAATGCTCCTGAAGAGCTCCGGATCCGGGTAAGTAATCGGCAATTTACTTTTACATGCTTGCTTTGCATATAGAAAGCCTTACCCGCCATTATCTTCTTCATTGCGTCGATCTCCTGGAGGACCTTTTGGGCCACGGCCTTGGCACTCTTTGCGCTATCAAGGGCCGCGACAAGCTCAGACTCTCACGTCTTCGAGTCAAGCTCCAACGCCTCGTGCTTTGTCACGAGAGCCTGGAGCTCTTTCTGCACCTTGCCCACCCAAGCCTCATGCTTCTCTCGCTCAATGCGCTCCTTGGCCGCTGTATCTTCGGCCTCGGTTAGGGCTTACTTCAGGGTCGCCACCTCGGTCGTGGCCCCTGACAAACATACGATGATCCTGTCATTTTGCAATCGCGGCCTTTTTACATATCTATAGACGGGGTATTACTTACCCTTGTTCTCCTCGAGCTGCCTCTTGGCAAGGCCGAGCTCTTTCCTGGACCCCTCGAGGTCCTGCTTCAGTACGGCGACCTCCGCAGTCAGTGCGGCGGACGCCAGCAGCGAAGCCTACATACGCATATTGACACACCTATATTAGACTCCTGTGATATTATTTGATCCTTTGTTCGGCTTTTCTTTGTGAACACCGAACAAAGCATTAGGGGCTACTGTCTATGCAGTAATATTTCTACTACATTTTAAAAATACTTACCTCGAAGCCTGTTAGAAGGCTGGCACAGGCTTCAGTCAATCCACTCTTGACGGATTGAACCTTCTGGATCACCGCACTCATGATAGTGCGGTGCTCCTCGTCGATGGAAGCGCTGCTGTGAAGCGCTTCCAGCAGATTGTCCGGCGCCTCTGGATGGACAGAGGTCACCGGCACAGGCGTCTTGCCCCTCTTAGAAGGAGGCTGCCTGCCCGAGCCCGAAACCGCTGGAGGGTCCGGCGCGGTGTTCGGCTGAGGGCCGAAGTCAGAGCTCTTAGGGGCCCCGTCCCCTCGGCTCCCAGAGTCCGGAAGGTCGCCTTGAGGCGCCTCCGGGACTGTCTCCCCTCGATTCGGTGCCTCTTGAGATAACACCTCGGCATCATCGGCAGGATGAGGGGAGGTGGCGGTCAGGACTGGATCGCTATCCATGTCCGACAAGCCCAAGGAGCCGTCCGACGATACATCGATACTGGCTCGGGGCGGCCTGCATAATTGTGTTCGGCGTTAGGGAAAACAGTGCGACAAAGGAATCCTATGGGTTACTTTGGTATCTGAATACTTACGATCTCCCCGGGGGCTTGGCCCTGGGCAACCACTTGTCTTCGCCTTCGTCGGCGGCGGTGGAGCTGTCCGGAAGGAGAGTCCTTCCCTTCTTGGACCCTCCGGCCTCCCCAGTTGGGGCGGCCTTCCTTTTCTTGTCTCCCCCAGTCGGTGGGGGAGCACCTTCTTCTTCTTCTTCCTCGTCTTCGGGGGAAGAGTGCGCCGCAGAGTCATCAGACGGTGAGTCCGATGACGCCTGGCGTCGGGAACTCTTTCGAGTTCCCGTGGCCTTCTTGGTCTTCTCCGGCACCTTATAAGGGGCCGGAGTCAACATCTTCGCCAGAAGAGCATCTGCGGGGCCTTCGGGCAAAGGAGCCGGACAGTCGATCTGTCCGGCCATCTTCTGCCAGTCCTGTCAAAGGTACGGGAGTTTAGATCCCACATAGAGTCAATCTATATGAAAAAATAAAGTATCCTGTGAAAGGTAGAGCAGCTTACCGCACTGACTTGGCGCTTCGCGCTGAATCCGCGATCCTCCGTAATAGGGGGGGACCTCGGCACTTTTGAACAGCACCCTCCAAGCGTCTTCATGAGTCATGTCGAAGAGCCTGTTCAGAGTTCGGTGCTGCGCCGGATTGAACTCCCGTTGTTGGCACGGGAGTATCCGACAGATGAGCATGACTTGGACTATGTTTACAAGCTTGAGCTTCTTGTCCACCATGTTTTGAATACATGTTTGGAGTCCGGTAAGCTCTTTCGAATTACCCCAGGACAGGCCCTTCTCTTTCCAGGAGGTGAGCCGCGTGGGAATGCCAGATCGGAACTCGGGGGCCACTGCCCATGCAGGGTCACGCGGCTCGGTGATATAGAACCACCCCGATTGCCACCCCTTTATGGTTTCCACAAAGGAGCCCTCGAGCCATGTTATGTTGGGCATCTTGCCCACCATGGCGCCTCCGCACTCCACCTGGCAGCCGCCCACCACCTTTGGCTTGACATTGAAGGTCTTCAGCCATAAGCCGGAGTGGGGCTTGATGCGGAGGAAGGCCTCGCACACGACGATAAACGCCGAGATGTTGAGGATGAAGTTCGGGGCCAGATCGTGGAAATGCAGGCCGTAATAAAACATGAGCCCCCGGACGAAGGGATGGAGAGGGAATCCCAATCCGCGGAGGAAATGGGTGAGGAATACTACCCTCTCATGGGGCCTGGGGGTGGGGATGAGCTGCCCCTCATCGGGGAGCCGGTGCACGATGTCGTCGGGCAGGTATCCGGCTCTCCTCAGTTTCTTGATGTCTCCCTCCGTGACGGAGGAGACCATCCACTTGCCTCCCGCTCCGGACATAGTTGGAGAGGGTTGAGGCGGAAGTGTGGGCTTGGGCGCTAGAGCTCGAGTGTGCGAAAACGGATGAGCAAAGGAGGAAGAAGGCGTGGATAGAAAGGTGAATCCTTATCCCTTTATATGGGCGGACGAAGCTAAGCGTCCCCACTTGCCTGGTAAAACTCGCTTATCCCCCAAGCGCCGCAATTGATGGCGCGGTTGGGTTACTCACGCCCGTATTGATGAGAATGCTGTAATAAGGGGACACGATCTCTGCTTTGACAAGACGTGTCAAAAAACTGCCTCGCGTTATGTGCGGGACTGGTTAAAAGAAACGGTTCGAATAATCACCGGGCCATGACGTAACGTCATGCTGCCAAAAAAAGCCAGAAAATTAGATCTGCGGAAATACTATTCTCTCTACGGTGGTACGTGGAACTTATTTTGCAGGGTCGGACACTATCCTCGTTCTCAAGTTCTTCTGTGATGTATTCGGAGAAGGAACCCGCCTTGCAATGCCGAAGACAATACTGCGCGCCGGACTCATCATCATTGAAACCTGGTTCAGGGGCTACTGAGGGAGTCCTGGATCAGGGGGTCTCCGGATAGCCTGACTATATCCTTTGGCCGGACTGTTGGACTATGAAGATACAAGATTGAAGACTTCGTATCGTGTCCGGATGGGACTCTACTTGGCGTGGAAGGCAAGCTAGGCAATACGTATATGGATATCTCCTCCTTGGTAACCGACCTTGTGTAACCCTAACCCTCTTCGGTGTCTATATAAACCGAAGGGTTTTTAGTCCGTAGGACAACAACCATAACATACAATCATACCATAGGCTAGCTTCTAGGGTTTAGCCTCTCTGATCTCGTGGTAGATCTACTCTTGTACTACCCATATCATCAATATTAATCAAGCAGGACGTAGGATTTTACCTCCATAAAGAGGGCTCGAACCTGGGTAAAACATCGTGTACCCTACCTCCTGTTACCATCCGGCCTAGACGCACAGTTCGGGACCCCCTACCCGAGATCCGCCGGTTTCGACACCGACAGAGGGCCTGGTGAGGTGACGTGCACGGGGCGTGCCGTGAGCCAGAGCTCGACCGCTCAGGTTTGTCGATGTGGCAGCGACGGACCCATGCACCAGCGTCGTGCCTGTGAGGAGGCCCCGTGGGAGGCGATGATCGAGCAGGTGATAACCGTAGGTAGGTTAAGCAGGGAAGGCAAATCAGCTTGGGTAAATGCAGGAAGATACATGCCACTGGATCCGGCCCGAGCGGCCTGGGGATGATGCAGCCCGCGGGGCGCCCCCGGCAAGATAAGCTAACGACATAAGCAAAAGGGATACATGCCGTAGGGACGGACCCACGCGGCTTGGGAATAATGCAGCCCGAGGGTGCTACCTCTTTTAGCACTGCGTTGGTTTTCCCCGAAGAGGAAGGGATGATGCAGCAAAGTAGCGTAAGTATTTCCCTCAGTTTTTGAGAACCAAGGTATCAATCCAGTAGGAGGCTACGCGCGAGTCCCTCGCACCTGCACAAAACAAATAAATCCTCGCAACCAACGCAAATAGGGGTTGTCAATCCCTATAGGGCCACTTACGAGAGTGAGATCTGATAGATATGACAAGATAATATTTTTGGTATTTTTATGACAAAGATGCAAAGTAAAATAAAGGCAAAGTAAATGGCAAAGTAAATAACTAAGTAGTAGGAGATTGATATGATAAAAATAGACCCGGGGGCCATAGGTTTCACTAGTGGCTTCTCTCGAGAGCATAAGTATTCTACGGTGGGTGAACAAATGACTGTTGAGCTATTGACAGAATTGAGCATGGTTATGAGAATATCTAGGTATGATCATGTATATAGGCATCACGTCCGAGACAAGTAGACCGACTCCTGCCTGCATCTACTACTATTACTCCACTCATCAACCGCTATCCAGCATGCATCTAGAGTATTAAGTTAAAAATAGAGTAACGCCTTAAGCAAGATGACATGATGTAGAGGGATAGACTCATGGAATATGAAGAAAACCCCATCTTGTTATCCTCGATGGCAAAAATACAATACGTGCCTTGCTGCCATTACTGTCACCGGGAAAGGACACTGCAAGATTGAACCCAAAGCTAAGCACTTCTCCCATTGCAAGAAAGATCAATCTAGTAGGCCAAAACAAACTGATAATTCGAAGAGACTTGCAAAGATAACCAATCATACATAAAAGAATTCAGAGAAGATTCAAATATTATTCATAGATAGACTTGATCATAAACCCACATTTCATCGGTCTCAACAAACACACCGCAAAAAGAAGATTACATCGAATAGATCTCCACAAGAGAGGGGGAGAACATTGTATTGAGATCCAGAAAGAGAGAAGACGCCATCTAGCTACTAACTATGGACCCGTAGGTCTGAAGTAAACTACTCACACTTCATTGGAGGGACTTGGATGATGATGTAGAAGCCCTCCGTGATCGAGCTCCCTCTGGCGGAGCTCCGGAACAGGCCCCAAGATGGGATCTCATGGATACAGAATGTTACGGTGGTGGAATTAGGGTTTTTGCTCCGTATCTGATCGTTTGGGGGTACGTGGGTATATATATAGGAGGAAGAAGTACGTCGGTGGAGCAACAGGGGGCTCACGAGGGTGGAGGGCGCGCCTGGGGGGGTAGGCGCGCCCCCCTACCTCGTGGCCTCCTGTTACGTGGCTTGACGTAGGGTCCAAGTCTCCTGAGTTGTATTCAATGAGAAAATCACGTCCCCGAAGGTTTCATTCCGTTTGGACTCCGTTTGATATTCCTTTTCTTCGAAACCCTAAAACAGGCAAAAAACAGCAATTCTGGGCTGGGCCTCCGGTTAATAGGTTAGTCCCAAAAATAATATAAAAGTGGATAATAAAGCCCAATAATGTCCAAAACAGTAGATACTATAGCATGGAGCAATCAAAAATTATAGATACGTTGGAGACGTATCAAGCATCCCCAAGCTTAATTCCTGCTCATCCTCGAGTAGGTTAATGATAAAAACAGAATTTTTGATGCGGAGTGCTACTTGGCATGATTTTAGTGTAATTCTTCTTAATTGTGGTATGAATATTCAGATCTGAAAGATTCAAGACAAAAGTTCATATTGACATAAAAATAATAATACTTCAAGCATACTAACAAAGCAATTATGTCTTCTCAAAATAACATGGCTAAAGAAAGTTATCCCTACAAAATCATATAGTCTGGCTATGCTCTATCTTCACCACACAAAATATTTAAATCATGCACAACCCCGATGACAAGCCAAGCAATTGTTTCATACTTTTGACATTCTGGAAACTTTTTCAATTTTCACGCAATACATGAGCATGAGCCATGGATATAGCACTATAGGTGGAATAGAGTAGTGGTTATGGAGAAGACAAAAAGGGAGAAGATAGTATCACATCAACTAGGCGTATCAACGGGCTATGGAGATGCCCATCAATAGATATCAATGTGAGTGAGTAGGGATTGCCATGCAACGGATGCACTAGAGCTATAAGTATATGAAAGCTCAAAAAGAAACTAAGTGGGTGTGCATCAAACTTTCTTGCTCATGAAGACCTAGGGAAATTTGAGGAAGCCCATCATTGGAATATACAAGACAAGTTCTATAATGAAAGATTCCCACTAGTATATGAAAGTTATAGCATGAGAGACTCTCTACTATGAAGATCATGGTGCTACTTTGAAGCACAAGTGTGGTAAAATGATAGTAACATTGTCCCTTCTCTCTTTTTCTCTCATTTCTTTATTTATTTGGGAATTTTCTCTTTTTTTATGACCTCTTTTCTTTCTCCCTTTTTTTATTTGGGTTTCTTTGGCCTCTTTTATTTATTTTTCGTCCGGAGTCTCATCCCGACTTGTGGGGGAATCATAGTCTCCATCATGCTTTCCTCACTGGGACAATGCTCTAGTAATGATGATCATCACACTTTTATTTTTCTTACAACTCAACAATTACAACTCGATACTTAGAACAAAATATGACTCTATGTGAATGCCTCCGGTGACCGGGATATGCAATGATGCATGAGTGACAAGTATGAAAGAATTACGAACTGTGGCTTTGCCGCAAATACTATTCCAACTACATGATCATGCTAAGCAATATGACAATGATGGAGTGTGTCATAATAAATGGAATGATGGAAAGTTCCATGGCAATATATCTTGAAATGGCTATGGAAATGCCATAATAGGTAGGTATGGTGGCTGTTTTGAGGAAGGTATATGGTGGGTGTATGATACCAGCGAAAGGTGCGTGGTATTAGAGAGGCTAGCAAGAGTGGAAGGGTGAGAGTGCGTATAATCCATGGACTCAACATTAGTCATAAAGAACTCATATACTTATTGCAAAAATCTACAAGTTATCAAAGCAAAGTATTACGCGCATGCTCCTAGGGGGATAGATTGGTAGGAAAAGACCATCGCTTGTCCCCGACCGCCACTCATAAGGAAGACAATCAATAAATAATTCATGCTCCGACTTCATCACATAACGGTTCACCATACGTGCATGCTACGGGAATCACAAACTTCAACACAAGTATTTCTCAAATTCACAACTACTCGACTAGCATGACTTTAATATCACCATCTCCATATCTCAAAACAATTATCAAGTATCAAACTTATCATAGTATTCAACACACTCATAAGAAAGTTTTATTATTAATCTTGCATACCAAGCATATTAGGATTTTAAGCAAATTACCATGATATTAAGACTCTAAAAATAATCTAAGTGAAGCATGAGAGATCAATAGTTTCTATAAAACAAATCCACCACTGTGCTCTAAAAGATATAAGTGAAGCACTAGAGCAAAATTATATAACTCAAAAGATATAAGCGAAGCATATAGAGTATTCTAAAAAATTCCAAATCATATATGGCTCTCTCAAAAGGTGTGTACTGCAAGGATGATTGTGGTAAACTAAAAGGCAAAGACTCAAATCATACAAGACGCTCCAAGCAAAACACATATCATGTGGCGAATAAAAATATAGCTCCAGGTAAAGTTACCGATAGAAGTAGACGAAAGAGGGAATGCCTTCCGGGCATCCCCAAGCTTTGGCTTTTAGGTGTCATTATATTATCTTGGGGGTTCCATGGGCATCCCCAAGCTTAGGCTCTTGCCACTCCTTGTTCCATAATTCATCAAATCTTTACCCAAAACTTGAAAACTTCACAACACAAAACTTAAAGTAGAAAATCTCGTGAGCTCCGTTAGCGAAAGAAAACAAAAGGCCACTTCAAGGTACTGTAATGAACTCATTCTTTATTTATATGGGTGTTATACCTACTGTATTCCAACTTCTCTATGGTTTATAAACTATTTTACTAGCCATAGATTCATCAAAATAAGCAAACAACACACGAAAAACAGAATCTGTCAAAAACAGAACAGTCTGTAGTAATCTGTAGCTAGCGCAAGATCTGGAACCCAAAAAATTCTAAAATAAATTGCTGAACGTGAGGAATTTATCTATTAATCATATTAAAAAAGAATTAACTAAATATAACTCTCCAAATAAAAATGACAGCAGTTCTCGTGAGCGCTAAAGTTTCTGTTTTTTACAGCAAGTTCAACAAGACTTTCCCCAAGTCTTCCCAACGGTTCTACTTGGCACAAACACTAATTAAACACAAAAAACACAACCAAAAAAGAGGCTAGATAATTTATTTATTACTAAACAGGAGCAAATAGCAAGGAATAAGAATAAAATTTTGTTGCCTCCCAACAAGCGCTATCGTTTAACGCCCTTAGCTAGGCATAACAAGCAAGAATAGATCTAGGTATTGCCATCTTTGGTAGGCAATCCATAAGTGGCTCTCATAATAGATTCATAAGGTAATTTAATTTTCTTTCTAGGAAAGTGTTCCATGCCTTTCCTTAATGGAAATTGGAATCTAATATTTCCTTCCTTCATATCAATAATTGCACCAATCGTTCTAAGGAAAGGTCTACCAAGAATAATAGGACATGAAGGATTGCAATCTATGTCAAGAACGATAAAATCTACGGGCACATAATTCCTATTTGCAACAATAAGAAAATCATTAATTCTTCCCATAAGTTTCTTAATAGTGGAATCCGCAAGGTGCAAGTTTAGAGAGCAATCATCAAAATCACGGAAACCTAACAAATCACACAAAGTCTTTGAAATCGTGGAAACACTAGCACCCAAATCACATAAAGCATAGCATTCATGATCTTTAATTTTAATTTTAATAGTTGGTTACCACTCATCATAAAGTTTTCTAGGGATAGAAACTTCCAATTCAAGTTTTTCTTCATAATATTGCATCAAGGCATCAACGATATGTTTAGTAAACGCTTTATTTTGACTATAAGCATGAGGAGAATTTAGCACGGATTGCAACAAGGAAATACAATCAATCAAAGAGCAATTTTCATAGTTAAATTCATTTAAATCCATAATAGTGGGTTTAGCAACATCTAGGGTTTTAATTTCTTCAATCCCACTTTTATCGAATTTAGCATCAAGATCAAAAGATTCAGAATTCATGGAACGCCTATTAGGTAAAGGTGGATCATATTCAGTCCCATCATTATCAAGATTCATATTGCAAAACAAAGATTTAATAGGGGACACATCAATAACTTTTAGATCTTCATCATTATTTTCATAGCAACTCGGTTTAGCGGCCATCTTATTAACTAGGGTAGCCTGCTTATCCGAAATTTCAGCAGTTAATTTCTCAAGATGAGCAACTTAAACCATCGAATTCTTTAGACATATCATCAAGCTCTTTATTCATAAAACTCATAAAACTTTTCTGTTCTTTAAGCTCATTTCTGAAGAAACTATTATGTTCAAATTGCAAAACCATGAAACTCCTAACATTATTTTCGATTTATTCTAACCTTTTAAGGTGAAGGTTACCAAATTTTGGTAGAGTCATCGCGACAAGCAAGCAAACTAACACACAAGCAAGCAGAAAGCAAGCGGGCAAAAAGAGGCAAATAAAGAGGGAGGAAGGAGAGAGAGAGAGAGGGCAAATAAAACGGCAAGGGTGAAGTGGGGGAGAGGAAAACGAGAGGCAAATGGCAAATAATGTAATGCGGGAGATAAGGGTATGTGATGGTTACTTGGTATGTTGACTTTTGCGTAGACCTCCCCGGCAACGGCGCCAGAAATCCTTCTTGCTACCTCTTTTAGCACTGCGTTGGTTTTCCCCGAAGAGGAAGGGATGATGCAGCAAAGTAGCGTAAGTATTTCCCTCAGTTTTTGAGAACCAAGGTATCAATCCAGTAGGAGGCTACGCGCGAGTCCCTCGCACTTGCACAAAACAAATAAATCCTCGCAACCAACGCAAATAGGGGTTGTCAATCCCTATAGGGGCACTTACGAGAGTGAGATCTGATAGATATGATAAGATAATATTTTTGGTATTTTTATGATAAAGATGCAAAGTAAAATAAAGGCAAAGTAAATGGAAAAGTAAATAACTAAGTAGTAGGAGATTGATATGATAAAGATAGACCCTAGGGCCATAGGTTTCACTAGTGGCTTCTTTCGAAAGCATAAGTATTCTATGGTGGGTGAACAAATTACTGTTGAGCAATTGAAAGAATTGAGCATAGTTATGAGAATATCTAGGTATGATCATGTATATAGGCATCACGTCCGAGACAAGTAGACCGACTCCTGCCTGCATCTACTACTATTACTCCACTCATCGACCGCTATTCAGCATGCATCTAGAGTATTAAGTTAAAAACAGAGTAACGCCTTAAGCAAGATGACATGATGTAGAGGGATAGACTCATGCAATATGAAGAAAACCCCATCTTGTTATCCTCGATGGCAACAATACAATACGTGCCTTGCTGCCTTTACTATCACCGGGAAAGGACACTGCAAGATTGAACCCAAAGCTAAGCACTTCTCCCATTGCAAGAAAGATCAATCTAGTAGGCCAAACCAAACTGATAATTCGAAGAGACTTGCAAAGATAACCAATCATACATAAAAGAATTCAGAGAAGATTCAAATATTATTCATAGATAGACTTGATCATAAACCCACAATTCATCGTTCTCAACAAACACACCGCAAAAAGAAGATTACATCGAATAGATCTCCACAAGAGAGGGGGAGAACGTTGTATTGAGATCCAAAAAGAGAGAAGAATCCATCTAGCTACTAACTATGGACCCGTAGGTCTGAAGTAAACTACTCACACTTCATCGGAGAGGCTATGGTGTTGATGTAGAAGCCCTCCGTGATCGATGCCCCCTCCGGCGGAGCTCCGGAACAGGCCCCAAGATGGGATCTCGTGGATACAGAAAGTTACGGCGGTGGAATTAGGGTTTTGGCTCCGTATCTGATCGTTTGGGGGTACGTGGGTATATATAGGAGGAAGAAGTACGTCGGTGGAGCAACAGGGGGGCCACGAGGGTGGAGGGCGCGCCTGGGGGGGTAGGCGTGCCCCCTACCTTGTGGCCTCCTGTTACGTGGCTTGACGTAGGGTCCAAGTCTCCTGAGTTGTATTCGATGAGAAAATCACATTCCCGAAGGTTTCATTCCATTTGGACTCCGTTTGATATTCCTTTTCTTCGAAACCCTAAAACAGGCAAAAAACAGGAATTCTTGGCTGGGCCTCCGGTTAATAGGTCAGTCCCAAAAATAATATAAAAGTGGATAATAAAGCCCAATAATGTCCAAAACAGTAGATAATATAGCATGGAGCAATCAAAAATTATAGATACGTTGGAGACGTATCAGAGGGGCGCTCCCAGCTAAACAAGCTTGGAAGATGTCACCTAGTTCTGTAGATGAAGTAGAGTTGGTGCAGCTGAAGGCATGCGTTGAACAAATGACTCCTCATGAGCTGCCAGAGTCCTGAGCCTCGGGAGGCTCTTGGGGCTCGGGAGGTTCCCTGAAGACCGTCTCCATCTCCTCTAGAACGGCGTGGTACTTGGCTTCCTGAGCTGCCAAGACACGTCGCATGCTGCGCTGATAGGCCGACGCCATGCTCGGCAAGCCAAAAGGCATACGAACATAGTTGTGCGGCGGGCCCTCGTAGTGGCCCACACACGAAGGCCGGAAACGCTCCTGAGATGCAACCCTGTTGAGCCCAGGGACGTCGATGCAGACACGCAGCCCAGCATCCTCGCCAGGATGCAGAGCTGCGCCTCGTGGGCGGCTGTCGCCACGCATGGCTCTTGCTTCTTGCAGTTCTTGGGTGGTCTTGGTGATGAACTCCTGGGTGGTGGGCACTCCTTGCCCTGTGCTCTCCTGAGGGTCACGTGTCGCGAAGCACGCCTCCAAGTGGTGCCCAAGCGCCTCCCTCGTGAGGTTGGCAAGGTCTGAGGCCCTCCAGAAGAGAGCCCCCAAGCCCTGCTCGAGGAGGGCGCCGGGCGCGCCTTCCTATGCGATGGAGGGAGGCGCCCCTGGAGCGGGCGCTGGTCCTGACGAGGCTCCTGCCGTGACGCCATCCTCCTGACGTCCTGCACCGCGCGGCTGCTTCTTTTTGGGGATGGCCTCCAGAGGGCCTTCATTTCTGCTGTCGGGGTCATCGATCGCTGCGGCTTGAAAGGCGCGCTCGAGGGAGCACACCGCATCCCTCTCTTCACATGGGACCATGATGATTCCACCGCTTCCTGGCATCTTGAGAATGTTGTAGCCGTGATGAGTGACTGCCATGAACTTGGGGGGCACGCCGAAGGTGGCTGCGCACTTGAGCTGATCTGCCGAGTTGAAAGTGACGGCGCATTGGGACCACCTGAGCGGGCGCGTGGCCTCGAGTTTGGGGAGCGCCGCGTTCACCTCGCGAGCGAACTGTTTGAAGGTGCGCTGAGAGGCTGGGGCCTGGGCGCCGCCCAAGATGCAGGCGATCGCAGGCGGCTCCTGGAAGCCCCCATCCCCCTCGTCCTGGTGGTGGTCGTCGTCCCTTCTTGGTGGCGGCAGCGGGGGAAGATCGGCGTTGCCCTGGGGGGCGATCTTCACGCGGCGGGTCCCTCCAGGCGCCCTCGCGAGGCTGGTCTTGCCAGGGGTCCTCACGAGGCTGGTCGCGCCACTCCTGGCGCGGGCCACGGTCGTCCTAGTGTCCGCCTCCACGTCCTCCTCCGCGGTCGTAGCCCCGGTCGTTGCGCTCGGGGCGTCGACCGTAGTGTCCTTCTCGTATGGCTCTGAGCTCTTGACAGTCACTGGTGTTGTGGGTGTTCAGGTTGTGGAAGGCGCAGAACGGTCGTCCGTTCTTGGATGACTCGGGCTGATCTCTGCCCTGCTTGACGTCGGGCTCCGCTGCGAGCACAGCTGCCTCCTTGCACTGCACGTCCTTGGCCTTGGCCTTCTTCTCCTCCGCGCCCACAGCTGGCAGCTCAAGGAGAGAGAGGCACCCTTCCTCAGCTCTTGCGCACTTGGTCGCCAGGTTGAACAACTCCTGAGATGTGCAGAGCTCCTCGTGGATGGCGAGCTCTTCCTTCATCTTGACATCACGGACGCCGTCGGAGAACGCGGAGATGATGGCCTTGTTCGTGACCTTGGGGATCTTGAGGCGGGTGTTGTTGAAGTGCTGGATGTACTTCTGGAGGGTCTCTCCTGGTTGGTGCCTGATGCGGCGTAGATCACCCACGGCCGGTGGGCGATCGTGAGTGCCCTGGAAGTTGGCGACGAAGCGGTCGCGCATCTCGTCCCAGGAGGAGATCGAGCCGTGCTACAGGTTCAGGAGCCAGGAGCGAGCTCCATCCTTGAGAGCCATGGGAAACCAGTTCGCCATGACCTTTTCATCGCCGTTGGCTGCTTCGATGCTCAGCTCATAGAGTTGCAGGAACTCCGCGGGGTCGGCGGTACCGTCATAGCGAGGAGGCAGATCCGACTTGAACTTGCCCGACCAGTCGACGCTACGCAGCTCGAAGGTGAAGGCGTGGCAGCCAGCCGTGGTTGCCGGGGCCCGCTTCAGAGGTGGAGCTTGGTCTTGACGAGGTCCGCGCTGCACCGCTGCGGGCGGTGCGCGGTCTTGACGAGGTGGCGTGGGGAGCGCAGGTGCAGCTTCTCGCAACCGCGGAATTTCTTGGCAGCTTCTTTCTTCGCGCGCGAGCGCCGGGCGCGGCGGATCACGTCGCAGAGCTGCGCACCTTGGTGCCAAGGCGCCGTCTTGGGGCTGAGGTGGTGGAGGCACGCCATGAGCCCCATCGCCTGCGGCTGGTTGAGGAGGAGGCAGAGAGTGGGACGGCGCCGGAGAGCCCCCTGCGGCGCGGACGAGCTCGGCGACGCGGTCGAGCCACTCCTCATAGAGGTCGTCGACGGGGCGGTAGCGCAGGAGCTCATTCGCCGCGAGGAGCGCGGCCCGTGCCTCCATGGGAGTGTGGTGCGCGTGAGACGAAGAACTGGCAGGGGTCAGCGATGGAGTGGCGGTGCGGCCGTCCTGCCGCACCGAAGGATGCAGCGAGGATGCCTGCTGCTCATTCCCCGCCGGGCCGGTGGCAGCGTTGGCGGCGGGAGACGGAGAACGGCGATGTGGCCCGCCGACGGGAGCCGTCTGAGCGACACGGGCGGTGAGGGCAGCTCGACGCTAAGCTCGAGCACGACGAGCGTCCGCCATGGAGACAATGGAGCGACGAACTGATGGAAGGGAAGCTACGGTGCACCCCTACCTGGCGCGCCAAATGTCAGATGTGGGGTTCTGGCAAACCCCTAAGGTTCGAACATTGGGGTGCGCGCGAAGTCTTCCCTTCCCACCAATCTATGCCCTAGCTCGCTAAGATCTCGCGGACGAACTCGACGAACTCGTAACATAGAAAGACACGGGGTTTATACTGGTTCGGCCCACCATTATGGTGTAATACCCTACTCCAGTGTGGTGGTGGTGGATTGCCTCTAGGGCTGATGATGAACAGTACAAGGGAAGAACAACCTCCTGAGGTTGAGGTGTTCTTGTGAGTAGGCTCTCGATCGGGTTGGGTCAAGCTAAGATGAGATGAGATGCGATCAGCTCGGCCCTCCTCTACTATGGTAGCTAGCTCTACTTATATAGGCCCTAGTCCTCTTCCCAAATATCGAGCGGGAAGGGAGCCAACAACGGCGGGCAAATTCGAAGGGGGGAGCTAGTACAAGCTATCCTGACAAAAGTGGTCTTCGCCTGTGAAAGGCTCTGGTGGTGACGCCGTCTTGGGCTCCACTATGACCTCCGTCTTGCCGTCCTCCTGGTCTTGGTCTCGTTGCACCAATATAGCAACCTTTGCCCGATGCCTCGGTACTCTTCGCCTGCGCTGGCCTCCTTAGCACCAAAGAGGAAACAAGGACGCTGCGCGCGCTGGCGCCCGCCTGGCGTCGTGCGTCATGGCTCACGTCACGAGGGCCTTGTGAGGTTTGCCCCGCCTTGATATCTCCGCTCCTCGTGAGCCTTCCTAGCTAGGCCACTCTAGAGGAGGTCTTGCATCGTCCGCCTCGCGAGGGTCTTGGATGCTTTGTTGGTGAAGATGGGCCGTACGGCCTGCTGGCTTAGCCACGCTGCGGGCCGCAGGCAGGCAAATCTGGGGACCCCCGTTCCCAGAACGCCGACACGAGCAACTCACACAAGTTCGACTACATGACTAGGATCAACACCACCACCCAAGGTATGTCATTCCATCTTAGAGAAGCTTAACCTCAAGTGATAGGTCAAAGCAACTCAACAAGATGTGAATCCATCAAATGCATAAACGAAAAATGGTAACCCTATTTTGAGCTTAAATGATGAGTATGACCTATGATCAAGTGTTCTTACTTGACTCCTCAGTCAATATACACTAACATAGGTGACTTTGTCACCGCCCAACTCTAGATGAAGTTCTCTCATGTTTTCTTTTTTTACTTCATCCAGATTTTCTTTTCCTTGTTTTGTTCTGCATTCCCTGCATCCAATTCATTGCCAATCTTTCAGCAAATTCCTTGCAAATCCTTGTGAGATTTTACCTGCCTAGTGAGCTGAGGTGGCAAGTGTTTTCACTATGATGAACTCGGTCACACCGGTTTGTTTCCTTCGGTCCAACCGAATCCTTTCGGCGCCACCGAAGCACACACCTCGGTGCTACCGATTTCACTGCAGGAAAGACAAGTCACTTGTTCCTGCATTCTTTTTGCTCCATCTCCACTCAATGATTCTTGTCCTCTACCAGCATCACATTCGACTTGCTGCTTTGCTTTGTGACTCAAGGACCAAACCCATTTGTACCAAAATCCAGAAGAACTCTACTTGGAAATTGATGTCAAAGGGGGAGAGAGAGAGATCACATCAAAGCCTAATCATTTCTATAGGGGGAGAATACTCAGGGGAGAGTGTAAGAAACCCCAGATGCTTGGTGTTCAAGAGGAGAGAAGTCACATGTCTTTAAGAGGGGAAAGACATATTCATATGTGATTGTTTGCATTAGAGCTCTATCTCTTTTCATTTGCTCTGATTTTCTGTTCCCTATCTTCTCCCAGTATCCCATGCTAGATTCAGGGGGAGCAAGACATCTAAGGGAACGAAATCCTTGAATTCATTGCACATCTTTACCTTTTGGGACATGTCTATATGCAATGGGGTACTCAGTACTCACTCTCTACATGTCATCCCAGTCTTGTTACTCTTGTGGTTTCTTTTGTTTGCTCTGGCTAGTAGGTGTATCTGTATTATCTAACCTTGTTTACTCAGGTTCATTCCTTCCTAAGCCAACTCAAGACCACAAGGTAAGTATATGCATCACAGTCATGCGTATGAGGACTTCTTGCTGATGTACATACTGTTTGCAAGAAGGACTCATGAGCATGAAGGTACATTCCCTATATTCACATCATTTGCTCTGATGCATATAGCCAAGATACATGTAACACATTCTTACTCTGTCATGTTCATGCATTTACATGCTCCTATATTCCATATTTACATGATTGCATACATGTAGGGGGACCCTATGCATGTTACATGTCTTTCCAAAGATTTACTTGTTATTCTCTATATCTTTATCTAAAGCTTTGATGTATGTTGTCATCAATTACCAAAAAGGGGGAGATTGAAAGCACAAGCGCTCCCTGGGTGATTTTGGTAATTAATGTCAACATATCTCTTGTTGGACTAATGCTTCTACCTAGTATGTTTCAGATAAGTTCAACAATGGAGTGGCATGGATTAGAAAGTGGATCCCTCAAAATGCTAAAGACAAAGGATTGGCTCAAGCTCAAAGCTCAGGACTCTACATTTTTTATTTTGAAGTGATCCAAGATCACATTGAGTCCATAGGAAAAGCCAATACTATTAAGAGGGGATGAGGTGTTGCTTAATGAGTTTCTTGCTTAAAGTGCTTAGTGATATGCTCCAAAAACCCTCAACTACTTTCTCACATCCACAAATATGTCCCAAACCAAAAGTCAAACTCGGACCCACCCATTTTATCTATCTGGCGCCACCATGTTCTCTTGACACAACCAGTGCCAAAAACCCTAATTAATTCGGTCTCACCGATGGGATCTCGGTCTCACCGAGATGGGCTTGCAAACTCTTTGTTGCCTATTGCAATAATTTCGGTCCCACCGAGGTATGCAATCGGTCCCACCGAGTTTGCTTGGCCAACTCTTTGTTTCGCTTATTACCCGAATATGTCCCACCGAGTTTGTGTAATAGGTCAAAACCGAGATGAGGCTTTACCCTAACCCTAGCACATCGGTCCCACCGAGTTGATTAAGTCGGTCCCACCGAAAACCCTAACGGTCACATTATGAACTAAATCAGTTTGACCGAGTTGTATGATTCAGTCCAATCGAGTTTGGTGATTTGTGTGTAACAGTTAGATTTTGTGTGGGGGCTATATATATATAACCCTCCACCCACTCTTCACTATAAGAGAGAGCCATCAGAACATGCCTACACTTCCAACATAAATTTTCTGAGAGAGAACCACCTACACTTGTGTTGAGATCAAGATACTTCATTCCAACCACATAAATCTTGATCTCAAGTTTTCCCCAAGTTGCTTTCCACTCAAATCATCTTTCCACCAAATCCTATCCTATGAGAGAGAGTTGAGTGTTGGGGAGACTATCATTTGAAGCACAAGATCAAGGAGTTCATCATCAACACACCATTTGTTACCTCTTGGAGAGTGGTGTCTCCTAGATTGGCTAGGTGTCACTTGGGAGCCTTCATCAAGATTGTGGAGTTGAACCAAGGAGTTTGTACGGGCAAGGAGATCGCCTACTTCGTGAAGATCTACCCTAGTGAGGCAAGTCCTTCATGGGCGACAGCCATGGTAGGATAGACAAGGCTGCTTCTTCGTGGACCCTTCGTGGGTGGAGCCCTCCGTGGACTCGCGCAACCATTACCCTTCGTGGGTTGAAGTCTCCATCAACGTGGATGTACGATAGCACCACCTATCGGAACCATGCCAAAAATCTCCGTGTCTCCATTTGCGTTTGCACACTCCAATCCCATCCCTTTACATTCTTGCAACTTGCATGATTTACTTTCCGCTGCTCATATGCTCTTGACATGCTTGCTTGATATGTATTGTGAATGTTCAAACTTCTGCCAAAACTCCACTTCAACTCAAAGAAATTAAAAACTGCAACCTTTCTTGCTAAGAGTCTATTCACCCCCCTCTAGACACCTCTTCTCGATCCTGCAATTGGTATCAGAGCCTTGGTTTCCATTGCTTTGGTTTAAACACCTTTGGAGGAAGATGGATGAGTCTATGTTGGGGAGTCTTAGATGTAGAGTGCCTATTCTTGATGAAGAGTATTTTCATGAATGGAAAAATGAGATGCTTGAGATCTTCAATGAATATCATTTGACCAAGTACATTACTACTCCTTGTGCTCGCATTGTTGATCCTTTGTATCCTACCCTTGATGAGTCTATTGACATGATCCGTAATCTTAGAACGGTCAATTTAATCACTAGAGGTTTGCCTAGAAACTTGCTTGCTAGCTTGCCTACTTTTGATTGTGCCTACATCTTATGGAGATTTCTTGAGGAACGATTCCCAAATTATTCCTTGAAAATCCTAGATGAGATTCTTCATAAGTCTATTGCCTTGAGTAAGATGAGTTCTAATGATCCCAAGTTTGGTGATTGCTTATTTGAGCTTACTAATCTTATGAGTGCAAAAGGAGATGTTGGAATTATTAGCAATATCATTTCCTAAGTCATTAGAATCCATAGAGATGACATTGTTACGGTCATGCTTCTAATGAATTACCCTCTTTAGGAGTTGATCCATTACATGATGATGTTGAACATGGATAGTATGATGAGGATGATGATAGTGACTATGATCTTGATGATGCGATGACACACTTTGGTCTTATGGCTAATCTTCGCGACTACATGGCTAGAGGAAAGGAATGGGTCCTTGATAGTGGATGTACTGATCATATGACCGGAGACAAAGATATGTTTCGTGAGCTTGCTGAAAACATCGGCCCTCGAAAG
The DNA here is from genome assembly GCF_003073215.2 of Triticum urartu. NCBI lineage: Eukaryota > Viridiplantae > Streptophyta > Magnoliopsida > Poales > Poaceae > Triticum > Triticum urartu. The sequence goes on from NC_053022.1 coordinate 297,010,145, forward strand.
TATGTCAGTTTCGGTGATAACTCAAAGGTAAGGTGGTTGGCCTTGGTAAGGTGGCCATCTCACATGATAGCTCCATACAAAATGTTATGCTCGTTGAATCTCTTGGTTACAATTTACTTTCCGTATCTAGACTTGCTGACTTTGGTTTCAATGTCCTATTTACTGAAGTAGACTGCCAAGTGTTTCATAGAGATAACCATAAAATGGTATTTACCGGTATACATAGAGGTGATCTTTACATTGTTGATTTCACTAAAAAGGCTCAACCTAGAACTTGCTTAATTGCTAAATCTTCTAAAGGCTGGTTGTGGCATAGAAGGTTAGGTCATGTGGGCATGCGAAATCTTGATAAGCTTATTAAAGGTGATCATATCCTTGGAGTAAAAGATGTTATATTTGACAAGGATAGACTTTGTAGTGCTTGTCAAGCAGGAAAACAAGTTGGAGGAAGTCACCTCATGAAGAACATTATGACCACAAGAAGACCGCTCGAGCTACTTCATATGGATCTCTTTGGTCCCAATGCCTATAAAAGTCTCGGTGGTAACTCATTCGGTCTGGTTATAGTTGATGATTTTTCAAGATTTACGTGGGTGTTCTTTCTTGATGATAAATCACAGGTCCAAAAGATCTTCAAGAACTTTGCTAGGAAGTCCCAAAATCAATTTGAAGTGAAGATCAAGAAGGTTCGGAGTGACAACGGAACAGAGTTCAAGAACGCAAATGTGGATACCTTTCTTGACGAAGAGGGGATTTCACACGAGTTCTCGGCTACGTACACACCTCAACAAAATGGAGTTGTTGAGAGGAAGAACCGGACTCTTATTGAGATGGCAAGAACGATGCTTGATGAGTACAAGACTCCAAAACACTTTTGGGCGGAAGCGGTTGAGACAGCTTGTCATGCAACAAATCGCTTGTATCTTCACAAGCTACTCGGCAAGACGGCATATGAGCTCCTCACCGGTAACAAACCCCAAGTTGGATACTTTCGAGTATTCGGCTCAAAGTGCTACATTCTTGATAAGCATCGTCGTTCTAAATTTGCTCCTAAATCTCATGAAGGTTTCCTACTTGGTTATGGCTCAAACTCTCACACTTACCGTGTCTACAACAATTTCACCCGAAAGGTTGAAGAGACGGTAGATGTGAAGTTTGATGAATCTAACGGCTCGCAAGTAGAGCAATCGCCAATTGATGTAGGAGACAAATACCCTTTGGAAGCAATCCAAGACTTGTCTATTGGCAAGATTCGTCCAACAGAAGTGAAGGAGAGTACCTCATCCGTCCAAGTGGAAGCTTCCACCTCACGACAAGGTGAACCAAGAGTTGATACGGAAGCATCCACGAGTGGGACACACCAAGACGAAGAAAACGAGGACATACACCAAGATGAACCTCATCAACCTCCTTCTCCACCACGATAAGAGAATGGCAACGTCAACAATGAAGAAGGCCAAGAAGAAGAAGAAGAAGATGATGATGAAGAAGATGTTCCTCCCCGACCCAAGCAAAAGCTTCCATGAGTTCGAGCAAGAGTCGCCAAAGACCATCCCGTCGAGCAAATCTACAATGATATCGAAACCGGGAGAATCACTCGCTCTAAAACTCATTTGGCTAACTTTTGTGAACATTATTCATTCATCTCTAGCATTGAACCTATGAAGGTTGAAGAAGCATTGGAAGATCCGGATTGGATAAATGCCATGCATGAAGAACTACACAACTTTGAGAGAAATCAAGTGTGTACATTGGTCGAGAAGCCTGACAACAACCACAACATCATCGGTACCAAATGGGTGTTTCGCAACAAGCAAGATGAAGACGGTCAAGTCGTCCGCAACAAAGCTCGTATAGTCGCCCAAGGCTACACTCAATTCGAAGGTATGGACTATGGTGTGGCGACCCGACCCGAATGGATCAAGTCTACTACGCTCCGGTGTCATCCCTGGATCAGTAATGCTGACACCACACGGTACATCGAAGGATTTATAGCAGAGTGGAAATCACACACTTATTACATCGTTGTCTCAAAGAGAACTTATTACAATAAATATGGCTTAAGGCCATCTAGTGTCAAAAATAGCGGAAGACTCGGAAGATAAATGGGTCCATCAACTCCAACGGCATCACTGAGTATAGAACCATGACCTAAAAACACCTTACTCGTCATCTGAAAATTCTGCAACATGAGAAGTTGCAGCCCGAAAACGGGTCAGCACATGGAATATGCTGGCAATGTAACACATAGAGAGTAATGGAATGAAACAGCTATACTACATGCATATATGGCTGGTGGAAAGCTCTATGGTTACAGTTTTGCGTAAAGCCAGTTTTTCCCTACTGCAAAGGAATAAATTTATTTAACTATCATGGTAGTTGTGAAACATCGAGAATGGTTGACAGCATTCCGATCCCAATTAAGTGAACAGTTAAAACCCAACAACATTAATTAGAAGTAACATGTTGAGATTCACATGATATTCAAGTACTAGATACTCAAGTTGTCCATAACCGGGGACACGGCTAATCATGATTAGTTTGTACACTCTGCAGAGGTTTGCGCACTTTTCCCCACATGACTCGATCGCCTCCGTTTGTTTTCTCGCACTACATGGTGTTTGAGAAACGGATGACCGAGACATAGTCTTTCAGAAGCGCTAGCACCTTACATGTGGGGTAGACCGTACCACCTACAACCCCTACATCTGCTAGTCCACCCCGTTAAGAGTTCGCACAACTTAGTCAACTATGCCAGAGCCCATAGTAGCATGTGGCTGCACACGGAAGTTTCTAGCATGAAAGATCTTATGATCCCTTTGAGCCTGGGTGGCGGTCCAAAAAAAACAGGCAAGTCCTGATAGACATCAGGTGCCTCAATCCACCCAGATGTGTGTTTAAGTTGCCACCTTAGATAAACCATTAAAATTATCAACTCACATCTGTCATGGATATCACTCACCCAATCCACGTCTACTAGCATAGCATGGCATAATAAGCAAACGTAGAAGTAACTCCCAAAGGTTTCATAATAATACAGGTGATAGGTACTACCTCATCTACTTCCCATCCCACAGTTTAATTAGATCCTAATCATGCAATGTGAGAGGATTGATCTAATGCAATAAAACATGGGTTGTAGAAAAGGTATGATCAAAGTGTTACTTGCCTTGCTGATGATCCGCGAGACCTAGGGTTTCGAAGTAACAAGCGGCGCAATCCGGGTGATCTATCGCAGACAAACAACAAGCACACAATAAGAACTCATCTAATGCACAGGTAAAACTCGAACAAGAGAACGAACTAGAAAGTTCAACTTAAGAACTCCGGTTGCAAAGAAAGAACGAACCGAACAAAGAAACAGAAAACAAACGGCGGAAGAAAACAACTCGGTTCTAGCAAGTTGAAACTAGGTCAAATTTTACTGTAGCAAAAACTTGTTTAAGTTGATTAGACGGAACGGCGGTTTCGAAACGAAACTCCAGGTGCTTGAATCACCTGATTCCGATAAACGAGCGAGAAGAAAGACTAGAACGAAGATCGGATCTGAGATCACGATCGCGGAATAAATCCGACGAAAAGAAAAAGAAGAACGATTAAATGAACGGGCGTCGTTAACCGGGGAATAATCGGTGATCACGTTCGTTGAGACGAACGGTCCGAAAGAAAAACGAAAACCGATCTAGGGTTTTCGGAAAAGAAAACCGAAACAAAGAACGAAAGAAAACCAGAACGGTTAAGAAAGAACCGGAACGGTTTAGAAGAAAAACTGAACCGAGGGGAGAAAAAGAGACGCGGCGCGGGACAACCTCGGCGAGGCTCCGGCGAACGGCGGCGACGGCGGCTATAGGGCGGCGGCGGCGGGTGAGGGGCGCGGGGTGGGGCGCGGCTAAGGAGGAGAGGGGCTTGGGATTGATGTGAGGAGAGGGGGGGTTGGGGTGTATTTATATAGGTGGGGGGGATTACTTGGGGTAGGGGGCAAGCAAAAGAGGGAAAACAAAACAAGGAAAGGGGGGGCTAACCGGCCTAGAGTCCCTCTGGGACTCGGCCTAGAGCGAGGGAGGCGGCGGCCTGGCGCTGCGCCTGGCGCGCGCGCTGGCTGGGGAGGCGGCCGGCTGGCTGGGCCTTTGGCCCGGCTGGCCTTGGTCCCTTTTTTTTAACTGGATTCGCGTGCAGAAAAACAAAAGAAAACTAAACTAAACGAACTCCAAAATTACTAAAGTAAATTTTCCCCGACTCCTAAAAATGAGTCGAACAAAATGAAATTTACTCCGGACCTAGAATGCAATTTTTGAAAACGCGCATTTTTCCCTATCCAAATAAAAGCAAACGAAACTCCGGCAAAACCAAAGTTTGATTTATTCATTAAATCTTCATTTTTCCTAAATTTGGGAAAGTCATATTATTCCCTCTCTTATATTTTTGATATTGGAAAAATAATTGAAGATGAAATAAATAAATCAAATGATCCTCTTTTCAAAATTTGAGAAAACTCTCAAATATGAAAATAACGAAATCTCCAACTCTCTCCGAGGGTCCATGAGTTGCGTGAAATTTCTAGGATCGACCAAAATGCAAGAAAATATGCTATGCATGATGATCTAGTGTATAACATTCCAAATTGCAAATTTGGGATGTTACGTATGGTGAGACATACACCCCCGTTGCTAGACTTGAGTCCATCCGCATCTTACTTGCCTATGCTAATCACCATGATATCACCCTGTACCAAATGGACATTAAAAGTGCTTTTCTAAATGGTGAAATAGAGGAGGAAGTTTATGTTAAGCAACCTCCCGGCTTTGTCAATCCTAAGAAACCTAATCATGTTTACAAACTTCACAAAGCTCTTTATGGTTTTAAACAAGCTCCTAGAGCGTGGTATAAATGCTTGACCAAGTTCCTTATTGAAAAAGGCTTTGAAATTGGAAAAATAGATTCTACTCTTTTTACTAAAAGGGTTCATGGTGAGTTATTTGTATGCCAAATTTATGTTGATGAGATCATATTTGGCTCAACTAACCCTCATTTTAGTGAGAAGTTTGGAAAGCTAATGTCGGAGAAGTTTGAGATGTCTATGATGAGTGAACTCAAGTTCTTTCTTGGTTTGCAAATCAAGCAAACTAAGGAAGGCACCTTTGTCTCTCAAACTAAGTACACCAAGGACTTATTCAAGAAGTTCAACATCCAAGAAAGCAAAGGTATGAAAACTCCCATGCCTACTAGTGGACATCTTGACTTGACTAAGGACGGTGAACCGGTTGATCAAAAAGTTTACCGCTCCATGATCGGTTCATTGTTATATCTATGTGCCTCTCATCCCGATATTATGCTAAGTGTGTGCATGTGTGCATGATATCAAGAGGCCCCCAAAGAATGCCATCTTAAGGCTGTGAAAAGAATAGTGAGATACTTAATACATACACCAAATTTTGGCATTTGGTATCCTAAGAGGTCGTCTTTTGATCTTGTTGGCTATTCCGACTCGGACTATGCCGGAGACAAGGTTGATAGAAAGTCCACTTCGGGTACTTGTCAATTTCTTGGTAGATCTCTTGTGTCTTGGTCTTCCAAGAAACATAACTCGGTATCCTTATCCACCGCCGAAGCAGAATACATTGCCGCCGGTTCATGTTGTGCTCAATTACTTTCGATGACCCAAACTCTTAAAGAATATGCGATCAATGTGAAACATGTTCCATTGCTTTGTGACAATGAGAGTGCTATTAAGATTGCTCACAATCTTGTGCAACATTCTCGAACTAAGCATATTGAAGTTCGTCATCATTTCATTCGAGATCATGTTGCTAAACGGGACATTGATCTTAAGCATGTTCGCACCGATAAGCAATTGTCGCATATATTTACCAAACCGCTTGATGAGAAAGTCTTTTGTCGTTTGAGAGGTGAATTGAACATCATTGATGCTTCAAACATGGAGTAGGAACTCCATTTGGATACATGCAAGGCATGAGCCTTTGACTAATCCTTGTTATTTCTTTCATGTTGCTATTTATATGTCCTCGATATATTTGCACCCTTGCATGCTATCTAACCCTTGTAGGTACTTGGATGAATCCAAATCTATGAGATTGCAACTCTCAGTCTCTACAAAACGGTGGTTGATGACAAGGAAGCACGAGAGCCTTCAACATATCCTTTGACAAATTATATGTATCAAATTTCATGATTGTCATTTTGGATACACAAGTGCTCTTCCTTGCAAAACTAACCCATATAGGTAGATGAACTCAAATTACAAGTGGTGCTATAAACTCTTGATGAACTACATCAACCTCGAGCAACTCACACAAGGTCGACTACATGACTAGGATCAACACCACCACCCAAGGTATGTCATTCCATCTTAGAGAAGCTTAACCTCAAGTGATAGGTCAAAGAAACTCAACAAGATGTGAATACATCAAATGCTTAAACGAAAAATGGTAACCCCATTTTGAGCTTATGAGTATGACCTACGATCAAGTGTTCTTACTTGACTCCTTAGTCAATATACTCTAACATAGGTGACTTTGTCACCGCCCAACTCTAGATGAAGTTCTCTCGTGTTTTCTTTTTTTTACTTCATCCAGATTTTCATTTCCTTGTTTTGTTCTGCATTCCCTGCATCCAATTCATTGCAAATCTTTCAGCAAATTCCTTGCAAATCCTTGTGAGATTTTACCTGCCTAGTGAGCTGAGGTGACAAGTGTTTTCACTGTGATGAACTCGGTCACACCGGTTTGTTTCCTTCGGTCCAACCGAATCCTTTCGGCGCCACCGAAGCACACACCTCGGTGCTACCGAGTTCACTGCAGGAAAGACAACTTGCCACTTGTTCCTGCATTATTTTTGCTCCAGCTCCACTCAATGATTCTTGTCCTCTACCAGCGTCACATTCGACTTGCCGCTTTGCTTTGTGACTCAAGGACCAAACCCATTTGTACCAAAATCCAGAAGAACCCTTCTTGGAAATTGATGTCAAAGGGGGAGAGAGAGATCACATCAAAGCCTAATCATTTCTATAGGGGGAGAATACTCAGGGGAGAGTGTAAGAAACCCCAGATGCTTGGTGTTCAAGAGGAGAGAAGTCACATGTCTTTAAGAGGGGAAAGACATGTTCATATGTGATTGTTTGCATTAGAGCTCTGTCTCTTTTCATTTGCTCTGATTTTCTGTTCCCTATCTTCTCCTAGTATCCCATGCTAGATTCAGGGGGAGCAAGACATCTAAGGGAAGGAAATCCTTGAATTCATTGCACATCTTTACCTTTTGGGACATGGCTATATCCAATGGGGTACTCAGTACTCACTCTCTACATGTCATCCCAGTCTTGTTACTCTTGTGGTTTCTTTTGTTTGCTCTGGCTAGTAGGTGTATCTGTGTTATCTAACCTTGTTTACTCAGGTTCATTCCTTCCTAAGCCAACTCAAGACCACAAGGTAAGTACATGCATCACAGTCATGCGTATGAGGACTTCTTGCTGATGTACATACTGTTTGCAAGAAGGACTCATGAGCATGAAGGTACATTCCCTATATTCACATCATTTGCTCTGATGCATATAGCCAAGATACATGTAACACATTACTTACTCTGTCATGTTTATGCATTCACATGCTCCTATATTCTATATTTACATGATTGCATACATGTAGGGGGAGCCTATGCATGTTACATGTCTTTCTCCCTGGGTGATTTTGGTAATTAATGTCAACATATCTCTTCTTGGACTAATGCTTCTATCTAGTATGTTTCAGATAAGTTCAACAATGGAGTGGCATAGATTAGAAAGAGGATCCCTCAAAATGCTAAGGACAAAGGATTGGCTCAAGCTCAAAGCTCAGGACTCTACATTTTTTATTTTAAAGTGATCCAAGATCACATTGAGTCCATAGGAAAATCCAATACTATTAAGAGGGGATGAGGTGTTGCTTAATGAGTTTCTTGCTCAAAGTGCTTAGTGATATGCTCCAAAAACCCTCAACAACTTTCTCACATCCACAAATATGTCCCAAACCAAAAGTCAAACTCAGCCCCACCCATTTGATCTATCCGGCGCCACTGAGTTCTCTTGACACAGCCACTGCCATAAACCCTAATCAATTCGGTCTCACCGATGGGATCTCGGTCTCACCGAGATGGGCTTGCAAACTCTCTGTTGCCTATTGCAATAATTTCGGTCCCACCGAGGTATGAAATCGGTCCCACCGAGTTTGCTTGGCCAACTCTCTGTTTCGCTTATTACCCAAATCGGTCCCACCGAGTTTGTGTAATCGGTCAAACCGAGATGAGGCTTTACCCTAACCCTAGCACATCGGTCCCACTGAGTTGATCAAGTCGGTCCCACTGAGTTTGGTGATTTGTGTGTAACGGTTAGATTTTGTGTGGAGGCTATATATACCCCTCCACCCACTCTTCATTATAAGAGAGAGCCATCAGAACATGCCTACACTTCCAACATACATTTTCTGAGAGAGAACCACCTACACTTGTGTTGAGGTCAAGATACTTCATTCCAATCACATAAGTCTTGATCTCTAGCCTTCCCCAAGTTGCTTTCCACTCAAATCATCTTTCCACAAAATCCTATCCTATGAGAGAGAGTTGAGTGTTGGGGAGACTATCATTTGAAGCACAAGATCAAGGAGTTCATCATCAACACACCATTTGTTACCTCTTGGAGAGTGGTGTCTCCTAGATTGGCTAGGTGTCACTTGGGAGCCTCCGTCAAGATTGTGGAGTTGAACCAAGGAGTTTGTGCGGGCAAGGAGATCGCCTACTTCGTGAAGATCTACCCTAGTGAGGCAAGTCCTTCGTGGGCGACGGCCATGGTGGGATAGACAAGGTTGCTTCTTCGTGGACCCTTCGTGGGTGGAGCCCTCCGTGGACTCGTGCAACCATTACCCTTCGTGGGTTGAAGTCTCCATCAACGTGGATGTGCGATAGCACCACCTATCGGAACCACGCCAAAAATCTCAGTGTCTCCATTTGCGTTTGCACACTCCAATCGCATCCCTTTACATTCTTGCAACTTGCATGATTTACTTTCCGCTGCTCATATGCTCTTGACATGCTTGCTTGATATGTATTGTGAATGTTCAAACTTGTGCTAAAACTCCACTTCAACTTAAAGAAATTAAAAACCGCAACCTTTCTTGCTAAGAGTCTATTCACCCCCCCTCTAGACACCTCTTCTCGATCCTAAAATGCTTATTATTCATGCTAGAATTGTATTAACCGGAAACTTAGTACATGTGTGAATACATAGACAAACAGAGTGTCACTAGTATGCCTCTACTTGACTAGCTCGTTGAATCAAAGATGGTTAAGTTTCCTAGCCATAGACATGAGTTGTCATGTGATTAACAGGATCACATCATTAGAGAATGATGTGATTGACTTGACCCATTCCGTTAGCTTAGCACGATGATCGTTTGGTTTGTTGCTACTGCTTTCTTCATGACTTATACATGTTCCTCTGACTATGAGATTATGCAACTCCCGAATACCAGAGGAACACTTTGTGTGCTACCAAACCTCACAATGTAACTAGGTGATTATAAATGTTCTCTACAGGTGTCGCTGATGGTACTTGTTGAGTTGGCATAGATCAAGATTAGGATTTGTCACTCCGATTGTCGGAGAGGTATCTCTGGGCCCTCTCGGTAATGCACATCACTATAAGCCTTGCAAGCAATGTGACTAATGATTTAGTTGCGGGATGATGCATTATGGAACGAGTAAAGAGACTTGCCGGTAACGAGATTGAACTAGGTATTGAGATACCGACGATCGAATCTCGGGCAAGTAACATACCGATGACAAAGGGAACAACGCATACCGTTATGCGGTTTGACCGATAAAGATCTTCGTAGAATATGTAGGAGCCAATATGAGCATCCAGGTTCCGCTATTGGTTATTGACCGGAGATGAGTCTCGGTCATGTCTACATAGTTCTCGAACTCGTAGGGTCTGCATGCTTAACGTTCGGTGACGATCGATATTATGAGTTTATGTGTTTTGATGTACCGAAGGTTGTTCGGAGTCCCAGATGAGATCAAGGACATGATGAGGAGTCTCGAAATGTTCGAGACGTAAAGATCGATATATTGGAAGGCTATATTCGGGCATCGGAAAGGTTCTGAGTGGTTCGGGTATTTATCGGAGTACCGGAGAGTTACGGGAATTCGTCGGGGAGTATACGAGCCTTATTCGGCTTTAGGGGAAAGAGAGAGGGGAGGCTGCGCGCGCCCCCAAGTCCTAGTCCGAATGGGGCTAGGGGGAGGGGCGGCGCCCCCTCCTTCCTTATCTTCTCTTTTCCCTTTCCTTCTCTCCTACTCCTACTACATGGAAGGGGGGAATCCTACTCCCGGTGGGAGTAGGACTCCCCAGGGCGTGCCATAGTAGAGGGCCGGCCCTCCCCCTCCTCCACTCCTTTATATACGGGGGAGGGGGGCACCCCATGAACACACAAGTTGATCAGTTGATCTTTTAGCTGTGTGCGGTGCCCCCCTCCACCACAATCCACCTTGGTCATATTGTAGCGGTGCTTAGGCGAAGCCCTGCGTCGGTAGCATCATCACCATCATCATGCCGTCGTGCTGATGGAACTCTCCCTCGAAGCTCTGCTGGATCGGAGTTCGTGGGACGTCACCGAGCTGAACGTGTGCTGAACTCGGAGGTGTCGTACGTTCGGTACTTGGATCGGTCGGATCGTGAAGACGTACAACTATATCAACCGCGTTCTCATCACGCTTCCGTTTACGGTCTACGAGGGTACATGGACGACATTCTCCCCTCTCGTTGCTATGCATCGCCATGATCTTGTGTGTGCGTAGGAAATTTTTGAAATTACTGTGTTCCCAACACTAGCATGGTCAATAACATCATGGAGTTGGTTTAAGACTGCTAAGTTGTGTCATCTTCGCACGTTAGTAGTCGGATCGTCAAAGTCTACCCCACTCAAAACAATAGTTACCCCTCATCAAAAGATTGGGACACCTTCGCCTCTATCAGACCAGTGTGCACGCGGTGTCCAGAAGTGAGTGCAGTACCCCATGCCCATAGGATCAAACTAGTCCGTCCACACGGGGATGTCCATAGGCTATAGGCATTCCCTATGAGTACTGGGAGGAAATTGAAAAAATGGATAGCAAGCTCCGTTATAGGTGGTAGGTGTAGGAAGGCAAGTGCATGAGTTTTGTGTGTTCCCACACCGTCAATCTTTCACCTTGACCTTCTTGAAAGTATGGTAATCTTATGACTCAAATCAAACCGAAGTCACCGAAAAACCACGCATTTTGATATTTTTGAAGTGAGGGGTCAACATCTCCATAATAAATATCCACAAAACCATTGACCTAAGATAAATCTTAGCAGTTGTCGTTGGTTTCACTAACCACGTTGTCATCACACCAAAATACCATTAACTGATAAATGCACTTTCATGTATAGTAATTCAGAGCAATTCTCTTATAGTGTAACCGATATCGTTTGCCATCCTACAACAGCCCCCAACTCCTCCACAACCAGGCCGCCCCCAATCAACATCTCCATCAGTCCGATGTTGCATGGGCTTTACTCGGTGATGCGCCCTCGCGGAGGCTAGGGTTTCGGTCAGAACCTTGGAGCAGAGGAAAAGAAAGAACCACATAGCCATTGGTACTTTTCTGGCAACTCCAAAATACTCTTTCGCCAACAACTCCATGATATATAAGGCATTGTCATATATCTTAAGCTTTGTTTGGTGCTTCACTGACATTTGATGTTTGGCAATTTGACACAATCAAATTGGACCCGCTTGTTGATCGGTAGTCCAGTATAATAGTTATCTATTTATGGAACAAATCCTTGAAGGTGTAGATATTTTGTAATGTTGGATGCACATATATTAAAGTGTTGAACTGATAAAAAGTTATAGAATCTCAGACCAAAAATGTTCAAAATGCCTATATCTTTTTCTTTTCTACTACTCCGTCCCATAATATAAGTATTGAACTCACCCGTAAAAAATACTATTAAACTCAAAAGACGTATTATATTATGGGACGGAGAGAGTATATTATAATATGTAAAAAGATACATGCTCTGGAAAACAAAAAGAATAGAAAAATGGCATCGTGAACATTTAGAACCACTGATTATTTGGACTATACAAAATATGATACTACTCCATAACTTAAATATATAGGATGTTCTTGTAGTTTAATATATTTTTTTGCGGATGAGTTCAATACTTCTTTTAACCGTAAGTGAGTAAATGTTGAATTACAAAAGATAACGTTAGGGGCCAGTTCTTTTGGTAGCTTAAAAGATAAACCGCCTTCTTCCCAGCTTTTCTCGTAAGCCGCCTCTCAACAAATTTTCAGAGCGGCTTATTTTTTAAGTTGGGGAGAGGCGGCTTATTTTTTAAGCCGCCCAAAGAAATGATCTAGATGTAGAAATTTCCGCAAAGAAAAAAAGGTAATGCAGAAATTTTTAAACCCTAAAAAGATTTAACCTTAGAAAAGTTCACCAATACGAACGGTACAACGAGCCGTTGGGGCCTTTTTAATTACTCCGACTTTCAAGTTATCCATGAACCCCTTCCTTTCTCGAAGTCTCTGGTCAAGGCAACATAAACAGTTTCCAAATCCCAATCCGTCGTCTCGTCCTCAGCCGGCCTTGAGCGAGCCGCTCCGCCCCGCCGTAGGGCGTCACTGACCGGAGCTCCTACCAACCACTGCGGCAATCCCATACCGCACCGTTGGCCACGTAGGCTCATTGATTGAGGTAATCCCACGGCCACGGCCACGCGGCACACCCGACTTTTCCTCGCTTCCCCTCTCCCCTCTCCCCTCAACCAGCTAGGAAGAAGGTGGGGCGGGGTCAGATGCCGGTGAATCCTCCGGCGTCGCCCCGTCGGAAAGATCAGATCTTGGGGCCTTGAGAGCGGGGAAAATTGGTGCTTCTTGGATTCTAGGGTTGGATCGGGCTAGGGCCCCCTTCCTTTTATTTCGCCTTCTTTCTTTCTTTCTTGGGGTTGCGGTGTAGTCTCAAGTTTGAGGGGCGACGGGAGTTTGTTTACGATGAGAAAATTCGACATAGTTTATTCAAGCTCTAATTCTTGTGCAGGTGGCTGATTGTTTCAGATCGTCTCGCTCAATTGCGATCAGTTTCTTGATTTGTTTTGCTACTGAGACTGGGTAGTCAAATTCAGGGCATTGTGTATATTCTGTTGGCCTGTCTTTGAGGATGGCTGAAGCATGCCCTGATAGTCGGCGATGCCTACCTCCTTGGATGATGAAACCCTGCACGAGTAATGAGGTGTCAAAGACTGAGCATCGGAATAAGCAGTCGGCAGAATCTGATAAGGGGTCAGGGGCTCTATATCAGGCTAAGCCCACCAGAAGGCAGAAAAAAATTGTGGATCCAGAGGATGCCGGTGGGCTGAAGGCGTTGCAGCGATGCCAGGGTAAAGAGAAGCCCAGGAGAAAGAGCAAGGATGCTGATCGTGCTGTCACAGATGAATTTGACGAAATCGAGAAAATAACTTGTAAGAATGAGAGGAAAGTTAGTGGAAGAGCTGCTCCGAAGAATAGCAGGAAACGGATGCTGGAGGATGTGGGATCAGATGCATCGTCATCAGGAATAACTGATGATGAGATGGAGCTTAGTGCTGGCAATTCCAGAGCTTTGCAACGATGTCAGGGTAGAGAAAAGACCAGAAGAAAGCGTGACAGTGCTGATTATTCTGCCAAAGATGAACTTGAAGAAATTGAGAAAACAACTCGTAAGAATGTCACAAAAGTGACTGGCAGAGCTGCTCCGAAGAATAGCAAGAAACAAAAGCCGGATAATGTTGGATCAGAAGCATTATCATCAGGTACAACTGATGATGAGATAGAGCTTACTGTGGAAGATCTTGTGAGCATAGCTGAAGAGGTAAACCATAATTCTTATTGCAGTTTTGTTATTTTACTTGTCTTCAGGTTTGACACATCTTCTGGTGTTGTTATGCAATTCCCCTTAAATACGCTAGTTCCTGTTCATTACTTCACTGAACATCTGGGAATTATGCAGTGCTTCCCAATTTATTGGCTTTATTGTTGATTGACGCAGGCAGGTCTAGTACAACTCATTACTTATTTTATAGAAATAATTGGAAAAAAGTGACCTTTGCCAATAGGCAATGGCCCCATTATGCCTAGGAGTGACCCTAGTGAATACTTATCATGGACCGATCTGGCTTGCACCTTGATTATATTTGTGCATGCAACTCTCAAGAGACAAACATGCATGGTGTAGGCAAACTCTTTTCAGTCCAGTCCTATCATTAGTTTGAAGACATGAGTAAGCATGATAATAGGAGACTTGTTCTGAGTGCTAATGACATCTTCTCCATTGAATTGAGGCCCTAATTTCATTCTGTGACAGAAAATAATTTACCAACTTTTCGCCCCCTTTTTACATTTTCTGGCTGCCTAGCAAACCAGCAATCCTGTTCGAAGTTTTGCTTTGAGTAACTAAGTATACCACTGAAGGTATTCTGATGCATTTACATGATGCAGATTGTAAATGCTGATAAAGAGAAGCTACAAGATATACGGACCACAAAGACATCCCGCTATGAAGAGCGTCCTCCACGGCCTCCAGTGTCTACTCCTACTGATACAGGAGGATCAGTATCAAGCACTTGGTCAACAAAGGGGTTGATGCAGTGCACGGCAGCTACTACCACAGATGAAACTCCAAGCGAGTGCAGAGTAGACAAGAACAAGAGACATGAAGAACCAGAGTGTCCACCACGTATCAAAATGACCGGTGATGTTGCTGAGGATATGATGAACATATTGCTCGGACCCCTGTGGAATAGTGAGCCTGCAGCCTATGAAAATAAACCCGAGGCTGTGGTACCAAGGACCGTGAACGTGAATCTTGCGCCGCAGCGGAAAAACGACTGGCAGAAGACTGTAGCACAAGTGCAGGGGGCACCTGTGGCGAAAAAGAAGAGCAGCCTGAAAGATATGGTGGCCTTTTTTCTTGACTAGAGCAAAGTTGAAGTGCTGAAGTGCATACGCTAGCAGCCTGGGAGCATTGTTATGCCGATTAGCTGGTTCCACGCATGTGCATGGCCTGTAACTATTGTCCTGCGGCGTTTTAGTCCACGTGTAAATTATATTGTTTTGGTAGGATAACAAGTCGCTTTTCTTTTCCTTTTGGGGGGAGAATAATGTTGGTCATTTGTATAGTACTCCCTCTGTCCCGGAATATAAGAACGTTTTTGACACCATGCTAGTGTTAAAAACGTTCTTATATTTTGGGACGGAGGGAGTAGTAATGTTCTTGCCTTCAAGTTGAAGATGTTTGGTACTGCCTGTGATGTCATTGTCATCTTACCTTTGATGATCTTGACTGTGTTTAGGTTCAGGTAAAGAACCACAGGTTTAGCTTCCACAGATGATTAAAACCATATTTATTTTGATTTATATTTCTGCTCTTTACAGTGGAAGTTCCTCAATTGCGATGCTGGATAGATGCCTTTCCAGTTGTTTTGACGGTTTTGGTCATTGTTGAGCTCAGAATCAGCTTATGTGAGTGTACATTTGAGCAAAAATAGGGGCATTTGTTTTCTCTAGATTGAGCTTCCAGATAAATTTTGTGAGGCAAATGTCTTTGTTAAAATCCATTTAGCAATAAAATCAGAGCTATATCCATGTCAATGTCCTTAGAGCAACTCCAATGGAGCGACTCATTTTGTCCGCGGCCGTCCGTTTGGATTGGCGCGGACAAAAAAGCCGGCCCAACGCGCTGACCCAAACGAATGCGCGTCCGTTTTCGTCTACCTGCCGACCCATTTTCCAGTCCATTTTTTAGGCTGATTTGCGTTGGCGCGGACACAAGACGGACGCGCGCGCGCTCGCCCTCTTTCCTCACCGGCCCCGCTGGTCGGTGGCACATTGGATTCACACACTCGCCCGCCTGCTACGTCGCCGATGCCACCGGCCATTTTTTCAGATTAAAATGGATACATAGATAGTTCTAGTATACATAGATAAAAGAAAAAGACCATTACTCGTCGCTTTCTGACTCCGACTCGGTAATGTCCTCCTCCAACGTTTGAAGGTAGGCGTCAGCAAGCTGCTCGTCTTCAAAGTCCCAACCCGATGTTTCTTGTAGCTTCAGTTTCAATTGAGCTGTCTGCTTCCGCGAACGCTTGTCCTCCCGATAGGCGGCTCGCTCCCTCCTCGCGTCCCTCTCCGATCTCAATTGCTTATAGAACTGGCGCTCGTCGACGATGTCCTGCAGGTAGCCTCCTCGCCACAGCACCAAGGCTTCCACGTCCTTCTCTGCGATGGCGAGGCCACGCTGCCGCCTCCGATGGACATGACGATCCTCGTCGGTGAAAAGCCACGGGAGAGGCGCCAGATCCTGCGCCCGCTGGCTCGACACGTTGGGAAAATTCATATCACGACGAGGCCTCAGGAGGCACCACGCCGCCGCGTCGTGCGCGCAGGCCGCCTCCTCTGCAGTGTCGAAGGTGCCGAGGACGAGACGTTTCTCGCGAAATCAGATCTCGGCGGAGAAGGCGCCGGAGCGGCGCTCGCGGACTCCGCGAAAATCCGAAGCGCGTAGGCGGCGGATCGACATGGTGGCGCAGAGGCGGCGAGAGTGGGCGGCCGACAGAGTGTGGAGGGAGCGCCTTCTTTTATAGCGAGCGCCGGCCACGGCGCGCGCGTGAACCTTTCCCGCGCGCTGGAGCGCCAAAACCAGCGCGCGCGAACCATTCCCGCGTGCTGGAGCGTCAAAATCAGGGCGACGGCACGATGTTAAACGCGCGCGGTCATGAAAATGGGTCAGCCCGTTAAGCGCACTGCCGACCCAAAACTAAAAGAGAACGGATAGCGGGCGGGCGGCCAACCCAAACGAACAAAAAACGAACAAAAACGCCGTCCGTTTAGATCGGCCCGTTGAAGTTGCTCTTATGTCTTTGTGCTTCAAGTGTTTAGCTCCTTGGACGCTATTTATAATTCCTACGCTATTTATAATTCCTAAAATTTAAAAAGTGCACACGCACGATTTTACGCGATCGAGCGGCCGGCTGGAACCGCACGAGGTGCCACCTGGTCGGCACGTGCGTCCGACTTCAGGTGCCACCTGGTCGGCTGCCCAACCATCCGTCATCTCCCACCCCACCCAGCCGGCCGAGCCTCCTCCTCTGGCTCGTCCCCGAGCTCCCCCTCCCGGCTCCTCCCAGCCGCTGGTGCGGTCCACAACCTCCCCACTACAATCCGGCGACATGGAGGACGTGTGGGTGCTCCCTGCAGTATTTCTTCTCTCTCTCCCCCGCCACCACAAATCTGGAATAGATCCTCACCGGCCTTCCTCCTTGACGGCGCCAGCCACCACCATCTCCCGTCCCCGAGCTGCAGTGGAGGCCTAGCCCACACTCGTACGACCACCAGATCCACGGGCCGTGCTCCTCTCCGTCGAGGGGAGCCTGGGATCCACGATGAGGGGAGCCCCTCCCCACCTCGACGTCGCCATGGCCGTGCTACCGGTCTCTCTAATCTGTGGAGGTTTCCCTTTCTGTTGGTTCGTCAGTGATCCTGCCTCGGGAGGGTTACTTCGGGCGCGGCTGGGCTCGCACTTGAGAGCCCAGTATTTCTGCTCCTGCTGTTTCCTTCCAATCGAAGGCACGCAGTGCGGGGCTCCTTCTGTTCTGGAAATTTAGGCCCCTTTGTGATTTCTGGTTCGCTGCTCATACTCAAGTGATTGAGCACTCTGCTCCAACTACAACTTTTGAGAAGATTTTTTTGGGTCTACATGTTGTTGTGGCGATAAGAGTTCACACCACACCAACTACAGGTTGTGTGGAAATGTAGCAGCATGGTATAAGATGTACGCTCTTGTATAAAAGAGATGAACTCTGAAAGACTGAAACTAACCGATGTAAGAAAGCTTTGTTTAATAATGGGAGTATATTAATTGCTGGCTTTCTCTACTATGATCTATATTCACACCCCGTATGATTTGATGCATGGAGCACTCTGCTCCAACTAGAACATTCGGCTAAGATATGTGGAGGAGCTCGAAGAGGAGGGCTTTCGTATAACATAGTGTGTACTAAGTTGGTTATGGTAGTAGCTCAAGTTGGATACGATCATTGAAAAGTTGCACAACACGACGATATAAGCTGGCTAGATGATGTTTTTGTTTAAATTAATCTAATTTTGCTAGTCACATTTTCTGTTGGCATCCTAAGTAGTTGTAATTGCATATATAGTTCTTAATTGAATATGACCATTGGTAAGTTGCACAACACAGTGATACTCAGTTGACGAGACGACGACTCGCGCTCACATTGCCCGTACAAATTTTTCCGATGCCAACTACTCTATTGTGCAATTTTAGTACTACATCGTGTAATTTTTTTCAAAACCTTTTTTTGGAGCTGCATGATTCAACTTTCTATGATGTTGCAACCTAACAACCATAACAACTTTGATGTACAACTAGTCTACTGCCCCGGCCAACTACCTAGTAGTCGATGTGCAACCCCTCTCTCTATTCGTGGATGTGTAATTTTTCACCGTTGACACACCCTACCCCACCTCCTCTATTAGGGATATATGCAACTTTAGTGTGTTGTTCAAGCCAACTACCTATTAGTCAATGTGCAACTCCCTCCCCTCCTTACTTGTGGATATGTATTTTCAGTTGGCGGGGACCATAAACAGAGTTGCACATAGTCTGCTAGGTAGTTGTTCAGGGCAGCATACAAAGTTGCAAATGTCACACGCAGGGATACTTGAATGGTGAAAATTTGACATTCATGAGGATAATGAAAAGTTGCATATTCATGAGGGTAGTGAAAAGTTGCATATAAACAGTGCGTAAGGTTGCACATCTCACTAAAAGGGGTGGTTTGGGCCAGGTGCTAGTAGGGAAACTACACATTCACGGAGGGTACGAGAGAAAGATGCACATCACTGTTAGACAGTTGCCCATGGTAGTATCCGAAGTTGCACATCCACTGTTAGGCTGTTGGCTGATGCAATAAACAGTGAAAGCACATCCATAGACAGTGGGCAAGTTGCACATCAACTACTATGCAGTTGGTCTGGGTAACAGACAAAGTTGCATATCTCATCGGAAGGAGGTAGTTCGGGGACGGAGGTACCATCGTTGAAAATTGCACGTCTATAGGGTAGGAGAAAAGTTGCACATCCACTCTCAGGTAGTTGCACATTGACGGCTAGGCAGTTGCACAAAACGGGGCCAAAATTGCACAAAAAAATTCGTCGAAACATACCCATGCGTGATATAGTTTCGAAGAGAACGTCGCGAGGGTTTCAACAGTGAAAACAGATCTTAATTTTGATGCACGGTTTGAAAGTTATGGTCTTTTAAAATTTTGAAAAACCGAATTAAATGCGTTCATACCTGTTCACGGGGTGCTTTGCAATTATTTCTTACTTTTTTTGTTCACACATATTCATATCCGTTCATTTTTTCTAATATGAATTAGGGGACCAACTATTACCATTTATAGATTAGGAAGATAATATTTCCTTTTTCGGCCGGCCACTCCGGAGCGCTAGCGGGCCAACGGCCACCCGCTAGACGCTTTATAATTTTGATTGTTGCATTCTTGAAATCAGTGTGATCCTTGTAGATGTGTTGTCTGTTGGGTTTCGTAGTAATTTCAAAAAAATTTCTACGCACACGCAAGATCATGGTGATGTACAACAACGAGAGGGGGAGAGTGTGATCTACGTACCCTTGTAGATCGCAACGGAAGCATTTGGTTGATGTAATCGTACGTCTCCACGGCCCGACCGATCAAGCACCGAAACTACGACACCTCCGAGTTCTAGCACACGTTCAGCTCGATGACGATCCCCGGACTCCGATCCAGCAAAGTGTCGGGGAAGAGTTCCGTCAGCACGACGGCGTGGTGACGATCATGACGCACTACCGTCGCAGGGCTTCGCCTAAGCACCGCTACAATATTATCGAGGACTATGATGGAAGGGGGCACCGCACACGGCTAAGAATATGATCACGTGGATCAACTTGTGTGTCTAGGGGTGCCCCCTGCCCCCGTATATAAAGGAGCAAGGGGAGGAGGCCGGTCGGCCCTATAGGCGCGCCAAGGAGGAGTCCTCCTCCTAGTAGGAGTAGGACTCCTACTAGGAGGGGGAAAGAAGTGGGGAGGGAGAGGGAAAAGGGGGGGCGCCGCCCCCCTCTCCTAGTCCAATTCGGACCAGGGGGCAGGAGGCGCGCGGCCCACCTTTGGCTGCCCCTCTCTCTCTCTCTCTCTCCAATAAGGCCCATATGGCCCATTACTTCTCACGGGGGGGTTCCGGTAACCCTCCGGCTCTCCGGTTTTCTCCGAAATCACCCGGAACACTTCCGGTGTCCGAATATAGCCGTTCAATATATCAATCTTTATGTCTCGACCATTTCGAGACTCCTCGTCATGTCCGTGATCACATCCGGGACTCCGAACTAACTTCGATACATCAAAACTCATAAACTCATAATATAACTGTCATCGAAACCTTAAGCGTGCGGACCCTACGGGTTCGAGAACAATGTAGACATGACCGAGACACGTCTCCAGTCAATAACCAATAGCGGAACCTGGATGCTCATATTGGCTCCTACATATTCTACGAAGATCTTTATCGGTCAGACCGCATAACAACATACGTTGTTCCCTTTGTCATCGGTATGTTACTTGCCCGAGATTCGATCGTCGGTATCCCATACCTAGTTCAATCTCGTTACCGGCAAGTCTCTTTACTCGTTCCATAATACATCATCTCACAACTAACTCATTAGTTGCAATGCTTGCAAGGCTTATGTGATGTGCATTACCGAGAGGGCCCAGAGATACCTCTCCGACAATCGGAGTGACAAATCCTAATCTCGAAATACGCCAACCCAACATGTACCTTTGGAGACACCTGTAGAGCTCCTTTATAATCACCCAGTTACGTTGTGACGTTTGGTAGCACACAAAGTGTTCCTCCGGCAAACGGGAGTTGCATAATCTCATAGTCATAGGAACATGTATAAGTCATGAAGAAAGCAATAGCAACATACTAAACGATCGGGTGCTAAGCTAATGGATGGGTCATGTCAATCAGATCATTCATCTAATGATGTGATCCTGTTAATCAAATGACAACTCTTTGTCCATGGTTAGGAAACATAACCATCTTTGATTAACAAGCTAGTCTATTAGAGGCATACTAGTGACACTCTGTTTGTCTATGTATTCACACATGTATTATGTTTCCGGTTAATACAATTCTAGCATGAATAATAAACTTTTATCATGATATATAAGGAAATAAATAATAACTTTATTATTGCCTCTAGGGCATATTTCCTTCAGTCTCCCACTTGCACTAGAGTCAATAATCTAGATTACACAGTAATGATTCTAACACCCATGGAGCCTTGGTGCTGATCATGTTTTGCTCGTGGAAGAGGCTTAGTCAACGGGTCTGCTACATTCAGGTCCATGTGTATCTTGCAAATCTCTATGTCTCCCACCTAGACTAGATCCCGGATGGAATTGAAGCGTCTCTTGATGTGCTTGGTTCTCTTGTGAAATCTGGATTCCTTTGCCAAGGCAATTGCACCAGTATTGTCACAAAAGATTTTCATTGGACCCGATGCACTAGGTATGACACCTAGATCGGATATGAACTCCTTCATCCAGACTCCTTCATTCACTGCTTCCGAAGCAGCTATGTATTTCGCTTCACACGTAGATCCCGCCACGACGCTCTGTTTAGAACTGCACCAACTGACAGCTCCACCGTTTAATGTAAACACGTATCCGGTTTGCGATTTAGAATCGTCCAAATCAGTGTCAAAGCTTGCATCAACGTAACCGTTTACGATGAGCTCTTTGTCACCTCCATATACGAGAAACATATCCTTAGTCCTTTTCAGGTACTTCAGGATGTTCTTGACCGCTGTCCAGTGATCCACTCCTGGATTACTTTGGTACCTCCCTGCTAGACTTATAGCAAGGCACACATCAGGTCTGGTACACAGCATTGCATACATGATAGAGCCTATGGCTGACGCATAGGGAACATCTTTCATTTTCTCTCTATCTTCTGCAGTGGTCGGGCATTGAGTCTGACTCAACTTCACACCTTGTAACACAGGCAAGAACCCTTTCTTTGCTTGATCCATTTTGAGCTTCTTCAAAATCTTGTCAAGGTATGTGCTTTGTGAAAGTCCAATTAAGCGTCTTGATCTATCTCTATAGATCTTTATGCCTAATATGTAAGCAGCTTCACCGAGGTCTTTCATTGAAAAACTCTTATTCAAGTATCCCTTTATGCTATTCAGAAATTCTATATCATTTCCAATCAGTAATATGTCATCCACA
Organism: Triticum urartu; assembly: GCF_003073215.2. Taxonomy (NCBI): domain Eukaryota; kingdom Viridiplantae; phylum Streptophyta; class Magnoliopsida; order Poales; family Poaceae; genus Triticum; species Triticum urartu. The sequence goes on from NC_053022.1 coordinate 297,032,551, forward strand.
TATAATATCAGAAATGCTACAGAGCTCCCACTCACTTTCTTGTAAATACAGGCTTCTCCAAAGGTCTGTATAAAACCAAATGCTTTGATCACACTATCAAAGCGTTTATTCCAACTCCGGGAGGCTTGCACCAGTCCATAAATGGATCGCTGGAGCTTGCACACTTTGTTAGCTCCCTTTGGATCGACAAAACCTTCCGGTTGCATCATATACAACTCTTCTTCCAGAAATCCATTCAGGAATGCAGTTTTGACATCCATCTGCCAAATTTCATAATCATAAAATGCGGCAATTGCTAACATGATTCAGACAGACTTAAGCATCGCTACGTGTGAGAAGGTCTCATCGTAGTCAACCCCTTGAACTTGTCGAAAACCTTTTGCGACAAGTCGAGCTTTGTAGACAGTAATATTACCGTCAGCGTCAGTCTTCTTCTTGAAGATCCATTTATTCTCAATTGCTTGCCGATCATCGGGCAAGTCAACCAAAGTACATACTTTGTTCTCATACATGGATCCCATCTCAGATTTCATGGCTTCAAGCCATTTTTCAGAATCTGGGCTCACCATCGCTTCTTCATAGTTCGTAGGTTCATCATGATCTAGTAGCATGACTTCCAGAACAGGATTACCGTACCACTTTGGTGCAGATCTTACTCTGGTTGATCTACGAGGTTCAGTAGTATCTTGTTCTGAAGTTTCATGATCATTATCATTAGCTTCCTCACTAATTGGTGTAGGTGTCGCAGAAACAGGTTTCTGTGATGTACTACTTTTCAATAAGGGAGCAGGTACAGTTACCTCGTCAAGTTCTACTTTCCTCCTACTCACTTCTTTCGAGAGAAACTCCTTCTCTAGAAAGGATCCATTCTTAGCAACGAATGTCTTGCCTTCGGATCTGTGATAGAAGGTGTACCCAACAGTCTCCTTTGGGTATCCTATGAAGACACATTTCTCTGATTTGGGTTCGAGCTTATCAGGTTGAAGCTTTTTCACATAAGCATCGCCGCCCCAAACTTTAAGAAACGGTAACTTTGGTTTCTTGCCAAACCATAGTTCATAAGGTGTCGTCTCAACGGATTTTGATGGTGCCCTATTTAATGTGAATGTGGCCGTCTCTAAAGCATAACCCCAAAATGATAGCGGTAAATTTGTAAGAGACATCATAGATCGCACCATATCAAGTAAAGTACGATTACGACGTTCGGACACACCATTACGCTGAGGTGTTTTGGGTGGCGTGAGTTGCGAAACTATTCCGCATTGTTTCAGATGTAGACCAAACTCGTAACTCAAATATTCTCCTCCACGATCAGATCGCAGAAACTTTATTTTCTTGTTATGATGATTTTCAACTTCACTATGAAATTCTTTGAACTTTTCAAATGTTTCAGACTTATGCTTCATTAAGTAGATATACCCATATCTGCTTAAATCATCTGTGAAGGTGAGAAAATAACAATATCCGCCACGAGCCTCAACATTCATCGAACCACATACATCTGTATGTATGATTTCCAACAAATCTGTTGCTCTCTCCATTGTACCGGAGAACGGTGTTTTAGTCATCTTGCCCATAAGGCACGGTTCGCAAGTACCAAGTGATTCATAATCAAGAGGTTCCAAAAGTCCATCGGTATGGAGTTTCTTCATGCGCTTTACACCGATATGACCTAAACGGCAGTGCCACAAATAAGTTGCACTATCATTATCAACTCTGCATCTTTTTGGCTTCAACATTATGAATATGTGTGTTACTACTATCGAGATTCATCAAAAATAGACCACTCTTCAAAGGTGCATGACCATAAAAGATATTACTCATATAAATAGAACAACCATTATTCTCTGATTTAAATGAATAACCGTCTCGCATTAAACAAGATCCAGATATAATGTTCATGCTCAACGCTGGCACCAAATAACAATTATTTAGGTCTAATATTAATCCCGAAGGTAGATGTAGAGGTAGCGTGCCGACCGCGATCACATCGACTTTAGAACCATTTCCCACGCACATCGTCACCTCGTCCTTTGCTAGTGTTCGCTTAATCCGTAGTCCCTGTTTTGAGTTGCAAATATTAGCAACAGAACCAGCATCAAATACCCAGGTGCTACTGCGAGCTCTAGTAAGGTACACATCAATAACATGTATATCACATATACCTTTGTTCACCTTGCCATCCTTCTTATCCGCCAAATACTTGGGGCAGTTCCGCTTACAGTGACCAGTCTGCTTGCAGTAGAAGCACTTAGTTTCAGGTTTAGGTCCAGACTTGGGTTTCTTCTCCTGATCAGCAACTTGCTTGCTTTTCTTCTTGAAGTTCCCCTTCTTCTTCCCTTTGCCCTTTTTCTTGAAACTAGTGGTCTTGTTGACTATCAACACTTGATGCTCCTTCTTGATTTCTACCTCCGCAGCTTTCAGCATTGCGAAGAGCTCGGGAATAGTCTTATTCATCCCTTGCATATTATAGTTCATCACAAAGCTCTTATAGCTTGGTGGCAGTGATTGGAGAATTCTGTCAATGACGCAATCATCTGGAAGATTAACTCCCATCTGAATCAAGTGATTATTATACCCAGACATTTTGAGTATATGCTCACTGACAGAACTGTTCTCCTCCATCTTGCAGCTATAGAACTTATTGGAGACTTCATATCTCTCAATCCGGGCATTTGCTTGAAATATTAACTTCAACTCCTGGAACATCTCATATGCTCCATGACGTTCAAAACATCGTTGAAGTCCCGATTCTAAGCCGTAAAGCATGGCACACTAAACTATCGAGTAGTCATCAGCTTTGCTCTGCCAGACATTCATAACATCTGGTGTTGCTCCAGCAGCAGGCCTGGCACCCAGCGGTGCTTCCAGGACGTAATTCTTCTGTGCAGCAATGAGGATAATCCTCAAGTTACGGACATAGTCTGTGTAATTGCTACCATCATCTTTCAACTTTGCTTTCTCAAGGAACGCATTAAAATTTAACGGAACAACAGCACGGGCCATTTATCTACAATTAACATAAACAAGCAAGATACTATCAGGGACTAAGTTCATGATAAATTTAAGTTCAATTAATCATATTACTCAAGAACTCCCACTTAGATAGACATCCCTCTAATCATCTAAGTGATCACGTGATCCAAATCAACTAAACCATAACCGATCATCACGTGAAATGGAGTAGTTTTCAATGGTGAACATCGCTATGTTGATCATATCTACTATATGATTCACGCTCGATCTTTCGATCTCAGTGTTCCGAGGCCATATCTGCATATGCTAGGCTCGTCAAGTTTAACCTGAGTATTCTGCGTGTGCAAAACTGGCTTGCACCCGTTGTAGATGGACGTAGAGCTTATCACACCCGATCATCACGTGGTGTCTGGGCACGACGAACTTTGGCAACGGTGCATACTCAGGGAGAACACTTTTATCTTGAAATTTAGTGAGAGATCATCTTATAATGCTACCGTCAATCAAAGCAAGATAAGATGCATAAAAGATAAACATCACATGCAATCAATATAAGTGATATGATATGGCCATCATCATCTTGTGCTTGTGATCTTCATCCTTGAAGCACCATCGTGATCACCATCGTCACCGGCGCGACACCTTGATCTCCATCGTAGCATCGTTGTCGTCTCACCAATCTTATGCTTCTACGACTATCGCTACCGCTTAGTGATAAAGTAAAGCATTACAGGGCGATTGCATTGCATACAATAAAGCGACAACCATATGGCTCCTGGCAGTTGCCGATAACTCGGTTACAAAACATGATCATCTCATACAATAAAATTTAGCATCATGTCTTGACCATATCACATCACAACATGCCCTGCAAAAACAAGTTAGACGTCCTCTACTTTGTTGTTGCAAGTTTTATGTGGCTGCTACGGGCTTAAGCAAGAACCAATCTTACCTACGCATCAAAACCACAACGATAGTTTGTCAAGTTGGTGTTGTTTTAACCTTCGCAAGGACCGTACGTAGCCACACTCGGTTCAACTAAAGTTGGAGAAACTGTCACCCGCAAGCCACCTATGTGCAAAGCACGTCGGGAGAACCGGTCTCGCGTAAGCGTACGCGTAATGTCGGTCCGGGCCGCTTCGTCCAACAATACCGCCGAACCAAAGTATGACATGCTGGTAAGCAGTATGACTTATATCGCCCACAAGTCACTTGTGTTCTACTCGTGCATATAACATCAACATATAAAACCTAGGCTCGGATGCCACTGTTGGGTTTCGTAGTCATTTCAAAAAATTTCCTACGCACACGCAAGATCATGGTGATGTACAGCAACGAGAGGGGGAGAGTGTGATCTACGTACCCTTGTAGATCGCAACGGAAGCGTTTGGTTGATGTAGTCGTACGTCTCCACGGCCCGACCGATCAAGCACCGAAACTACGGCACCTCCGAGTTCTAGCACACGTTCAGCTCGATGACGATCCCCGGACTCCGATCCAGCAAAGTGTCGGGGAAGAGTTCCGTCAGCACGTCGGCTAAGAATATGATCACGTGGATCAACTTGTGTGTCTAGGGGTGCCCCCTGCCCCCGTATATAAAGGAGCAAGGGGAGGAGGCCGGCCGGCCCTATAGGCGCGCCAAGGAGGAGTCCTCCTCCTAGTAGGAGTAGGACTCCTACTAGGAGGGGGAAAGAAGTGGGGAGGGAGAGGGAAAAGGGGGGGCGCCGCCCCCCTCTCCTAGTCCAATTCGGACCAGGGGGCAGGAGGCGCGCGGCCCACCTTTGGCTGCCCCTCTCTCTCTCTCTCTCTCCAATAAGGCCCATATGGCCCATTACTTCTCACGGGGGGGTTCCGGTAACCCTCCGGCTCTCCGGTTTTCTCCGAAATCACCCGGAACACTTCCGGTGTCCGAATATAGCCGTTCAATATATCAATCTTTATGTCTCGACCATTTCGAGACTCCTCGTCATGTACGTGATCACATCCGGGACTCCGAACTAACTTCGGTACATCAAAACTCATAAACTCATAATATAACTGCCATCGAAACCTTAAGCGTGCGGACCCTACGGGTTCGAGAACAATGTAGACATGACCGAGACACGTCTCCGGTCAATAACCAATAGCGGAACCTGGATGCTCATATTGGCTCCTATATATTCTACGAAGATCTTTATCGGTCAGACCGCATAACAACATACGTTGTTCCCTTTGTCATCGGTATGTTACTTGCCCGAGATTCGATCGTCGGTATCCCATACCTAGTTCAATCTCGTTACCGGCAAGTCTCTTTACTCGTTCCGTAATACATCATCTCACAACTAACTCATTAGTTGCAATGCTTGCAAGGCTTATGTGATGTGCATTACCGAGAGGGCCCAGAGATACCTCTCCGACAATCGGAGTGACAAATCCTAATCTCGAAATACGCCAACCCAACATGTACCTTTGGAGACACCTATAGAGCTCCTTTATAAGCACCCAGTTACGTTGTGACGTTTGGTAGCACACAAAGTGTTCCTCCGGCAAACGGGAGTTGCATAATCTCATAGTCATAGGAACATGTATAAGTCATGAAGAAAGCAATAGCAACATACTAAACGATCGGGTGCTAAGATAATGGAATGGGTCATGTCAATCAGATCATTCATCTAATGATGTGATCTTGTTAATCAAATGACAACTCTTTGTCCATGGTTAGGAAACATAACCATCTTTGATTAACAAGCTAGTCTATTAGAGGCATACTAGTGACACTCTGTTTGTCTATGTATTCACACATGTATTATGTTTCCGGTTAATACAATTCTAGCATGAATAATAAACTTTTATCATGATATATAAGGAAATAAATAATAACTTTATTATTGCCTCTAGGGCATATTTCCTTCATTGTCAAGATAATATTGCAAGTTAGTAGTAGATCATCATGCTATACTCTTATCACCACAGACCCCGAACAAAAGATAATCCTGCCCCTGAAAAGACAGCATTGCAGCCCTTGGTCATGTTTTGTCATAGCTTTCTAGTTTACCATCTTCCTCCTCTCGCAACCGAATGTCGTGCTGTTGTAACACCGACGAAACCACTACACCTGAGTTTAAAGAGTAGAAGGGGCTCCCAGTTCACCTATAACTGATCACAAACTAAATAGGTCGGAAATACAGAGCTACAGATAGGAAAATGTCGCCCGACTTATCCATACAATAAGGTGGTTCAAAAGCAAACATTCTGATGATGATGCAAACGTCCATCCATTGACAGCAGTAAGCAATAACCGATTAAACACATCTGATAGAGGCGAGGGGCTCGATCTTTCGATGAGATGATAACTATCGATTTAGTGGAGACGACTTTGACGATCTGACTACAGACGTGCAACGACGCTGCGCCTTAGCAATCGCTAAACCAACTCCGAGAGGTTATTGACCACACCGGAGCACGATCAACCTGACCACGAATGTCCATTCCTGCTAGCAATCGAAGAACAAATAAGAATATGATTAAGCAATCTGAATATTGCGAATATGGATGAAGTATTGATAAAAGTGGGGTTTCATAAGTGGCCTTGGTCTGATCGTTGGACACAAACGAAGTACATGAAATTGCAGCAATGGCTAACTTTTAACTAAATAGAACCCTAGTCTAAATGGTGCCTTAAGGGCTGTATTTATAAGGGAAAAGGGAAGGGATTTCATCCACCCTTGGCAAGGTGGGACTAAAACACCTTCTAAGTCGTTTCCCCTACAATACGGACTCTAAAAATAGATTACATGAACCTGGCCCAAAAATAAGATAGCACAACACCAATAAGCTATGGATGAAATTTATTAAAGGCCATCTTGTATATTTCATCCATCTTCTTGTATGCCATCATGGTGGCTTCAAAGTTCGGAAATCTCCACTAGAACCTTCGTTCTTGTTCTCTTCGCACACGCCTTCATCTCCGTGCTTGATCATGCTCCAATACCCATCCTTCTTGTCCGTGCTATGCCCTTCAATTGTAAGCACCACAAATGTATCCAAGTTAGGCAGCATCACATTCTCATGAACATTAGAAACATTACTAAGAAACGAAAGTACCTGATAATTTAACAGGCGTGTGTGGGCTCTAGTAATTGGTCCGATAGGTATAGTAGTAGGGGTTGTGGGTGTAATTGTAGTATCCATATCCTCATCAACATCTCACCGAGCAGGAAAAAGATCACCTATGTTCTATTAGTCTTTCTAATCAACTCGCGGTGTGTACTCTTGTTCTGTTATGTTCCAGTTGACAAAGAGCACAGATAGCAGAATATAAGTCAGCAAAACATTGGAAACATCTTCAAGGAAATGGAAATGCACATACATACTGAGAAGTTAAAGTTACTCTCCTAGCCTTGTGTCTATTCGAATTAAGGCATCATGCAGAAAACAACACCAGCAAAACTTGTAAACAAAGATGAAGCTTTCTATTACAAACAGAAAAAAAAGATCAACTATAATCAAAGTCTTCCAGTTGAAACAACAGAACACACTATCAACCAAGTAGAGATGTTAAGTTGTTCACCAAAAGTAGAGGAAAATATGGTAAATCACGTGTTAAATACAGTGCTTGTAGTCGTCGCTAGGTGGTCCATATACCTGGTTGTAATTTTTATTACCTCAAGTGTTCTCTGTACTGCCATGATTGATGAATATATTTAAATTTTCTCTCGCAAAAAAAAAACAAGTTTGACTGTCCAAGTTTCCGAAGTAACCATTTAGGTCCATACTAGCAAAAGGGCCCGCGCGTTGCAATGGAACAAAAAAAAATCATAATCTTCAATGGACATCACCACATTTTGCTGCATCACCGAGATAGACTATCACTCTCAATTTTATGAAATCATGAACAATTTTTGCAATTAAGAACATTTTTTAAAGTCCTGAACATATTTGAAATCCTAAATATTTTTCAAATTCTTGAACACTTTTACAAAATTTCAAACATTTTCTAAAATCAATAACACTTTTGAATTCATGAACATTTTATACTATTTGCAATCATTTATTAAAATTGTGAAAATATTGTTAAGAAATTTTCTTGAATATGCGAACAATTTTCTGAAAATTGGTGGAACAATTTTTGAAATTCATGAACATTTTTCTGATTTAACGAACATTTTTTGAAATGCATGATCATTTTTTGAATCAGCGAGAATTTTATGAATAAATAAACTATTTATAAGTCATGAGCAGTTTTTAAATTTTTAAGATATTTTTCCATTCATGAAATTTTTTTGAATTGGCAAAATTTTGTTCAATTTCATTAATACTTTTTAATGCATGAACTTTTAAAAAATCATGAACATTTTTTGATTTCTGGAAATTTTGTGTTCAAAATTCCGAACATATTTTGAATAAGCAAATAATTTTTTACAAAATCACGAATATTTTTTGAATCATCAAACATTTTATGGTTTATTAAACATTGTATTTAAAAATTCCCATTTTTTAGTTTTCAGAAATTTACTGAAGTCCCAGATTATTTAAAGTGAAAAAAAACTAAAAAACTAAAAACGAAATTTTAAAAATAGGCCCGCCCAAATGGGTGCTCCGCGTCTTCTTCCAGCGGGCAGAGCGCACTATAGGAGGTGTCTACCGCATGGGCCGGCCCAGGTGGGGGATTCCCCGGTGTAAAATGTTTTTTAATCACTTATTGGTGGCATTGATGGGCGATATTTTGCAGCTTTGTGGGCCTTTCCCATGACGTATCGACAAAAACAATAGACCATTTTATTATCACTAGCACAACGGCCCGTGCGTTGCAACAGGAGGAAAAAAATTCGTATTCTCCAATAGTCATGACTACATTTTGCTGCATCACGGAGATACACTATCAATCTCATTTTGTTAAATCATGCACATTTTTTGAAATTCATGAACATTTATATAAACTCGTGAACATATTTAAAATCATACACATTTTTTTAAATTCTCAAACATTTTTACTGATTTCGAACATTTTCTAAAATCATGAACATTTTTTGAATTCATAAACATTTTTATACTATTGGCAAAAATAAATTATTATTTTTTGAAAAATTTAAAATATTTTGCTTGAGTAGGCACACATTTCAAGAATCGACAAACAAAATTTGGAAATTTGTGAAACAATTTTTGAAATTCATGAACATTTTTTCATTGAACAAACATTTTTTGAAATGCATGATCATATTTTGAATCAGCGAACATTTTTTCTCATGAAATTGTTTTGAATTTTTCGGATATTTTTCAATTGGTGAACAATTCACGAAAATTTGTTCGAGTTCATTAATATTTTTTAATACACAATTTTTAAAAAAAAGCATAATCATTTTTTATTTCCAATCATTTGTTACAAAATTGCAACATTTTCTGAATAAGCAAATATTTTTGAAAATCACGAACGTTCTCTGAATCCACAAACATGTACGAATTATTAAACACTTTATCTCAAATTTCGCATTTTTTAATTTTTAGAACTTTTTGAAGTCTCAAATTATTTAAAGTAGAAAAGACAAAAACATAAAAGCAAAACGAGAAATAAAAAACCGGCCGCCCGGACATGGGTTGGCCCAAACAGGCGTGCTATAGAAGGTTCTATAGAAGAATTGATGTTAAAATAAGACAAAATTTACGTCTGAAATAACACAAATTTATGAAACGTAAAATTACGGTGCATTGATGTTAAAATAGAGGGGAGGGGGGGGGGGCGAGGGGAGGGGGGTGTGAAGATTAACTATTCCTCATCCAGAGTGACGAATAGTCAATCCCTATATATATAGAGAGAGAACGTAAGAAAAATATATAATCGTCTAAAAATTATTTTATGTTACGTAAAATTATAAATGTAAAAACACAGTGTAAAATGTACATAAAATACGATTTTTCTGGTGGTATGACCTATATTTTTCTCTTATGCCAAATTTTGCGCAGTTAATCAATATAAATGTAACTATTTGTATTTCAAATATAGTTTATTTATGAAATGATCATAAGATTACCTCGGGTGAACAATAACTTATTGTGCACCTTGGTGATGAATAAAGTAGACATGGGTGGCCGCCTTCTCGTCCTTCCTCCACCGACTTTAAGTTTGCTCCCCTCGTCATCGCCAGAGGAAGTCACGGGCAAAGCCCGTGCGGCCGACGGAGACGACGAGTACTCATTTTTCTTTCCAACTTAGGCAGCGGTTGCGGCGTTTTAGCGGTGGCTTTGGTTGACTGCACATGATCTACCTGCAGCGGCGGCCGTGAAGCGGGGTGTGGTTGTAGCCGATGTGCTGCGCGGTTGGCCAGCCTCGCCGGCAATGTGAGCTACACGGGGCTGCTGATTCTTGTCGGGGCCTTCCCTCCGGATCAAGTGGTCGATCAGTGGCTCCATGTCGGAGCTTCACGTGCGATGCCTCTGGCGGCTGGCAGACTAGGGACGTCCAGCTTATGGGTGAACAAAGCATATCATTCGCATGTGTCAAAGACGTAAGAAGGTACGAGATGCTTGCAAGGATGAACGTGGCTCACTAGGCATCTCTAGGGGCATGGAGCTGTTCACCGGCGGCTAGCCCATGTGAGCTCTGTGTGATACCCTGGCTTATTAGGGATGATAGACTACTCACATCAATAAGGAACTCCTTCTTTTCCGGGAGCCCATTCGGACAAAATTTCAAAGTTAAGCGTGCTCAGCTTGGAGTAGTTTCAGGATGGGTGACTTATCGGGAAGTTGCTCCCGGGGTGCGCACGAGTAAGGACAAAGTGCGCAGAAAAGGCTAGTATTGATCTTTGGGGCCAGTCTAGATCCCGCCAGGACTAAAGACCACCGGCGGGTGTGTCCGGAGCGTTACAAGTTGGTATCAGAGCCGACCCTCGCGGTTACACGGATGTTTGCGGACAGGTGCGCTGTCATGTTGTTCATGACGTTTGTGACCCGTCGTGGCACACGACATGGCACATGTACCGGACTGGATGCACAGACGTATGTGCCAAGAGGGAACATTCTTGTGGCCCGACGAGGACGTTGGTTCCTCTGAGTGGGGATGTATGTGATAGTCTGGCTTATTAGGGATGATAGACTACTCATATCAATAAGAAATTCCTTCTTTTTCAGGAGCCCATTTGGACAAAACTCCAAAGTTAAGCATGCTCAGCTTGGAGTAGTTTTAGGATGGGTGACCGACCAGAAAATTGCTCCCGGGTGCGCACGAGTAAGGACAAAGTGTGCAGAAAAGGCTAGTATTGATCTTTGGGGCCAGTCTAGATCACGCCAGGAGTAACGACCACCGGTGGGGTGTGTCCGGGGCGTTACACTCTCGGCGGCCCAAGCGATCCTACGCTGCGATGACTCTTTCGATGGTTGTATGATGACTTGTACGGATGTAACGGTAGGCGTCATCGGTGACGACATCTTACACGGGCATGGTTGATGGGCATCGCGATCCCATGATGGTTCGCGGCCGAGAACCATGGATCTAGTGGTGTGCTACTTCTTGAGCTTGCGTTGTTTTTTTCTTGAAGAGAAAAGGGTGATGCAGCAAAGTAGAAATAAGTAATTTTCTCGGTTAAGAACCAAGGTATCAATCTAGTAGGAGGCACAAGAAAGTCCCCGATATATGCACCTGCACAAACTAATAAACACTTGCACACAACGCGAAAAGGGGTTGCCAATCCCTTCACGGTCACTTGCAAGAGTGAGATCTAATAGAGATAGATATAAAATATAAGTAAAGGCAAAATAAAGTAAATATAAATAAAAGTGTAGCAAGGTATTTTTGGATTTTTGGTTCATAGATCTGAAAATATATGATGAAAAATAGACCCCAGGGCCATAGATTTCACTAGAAGATTCTCTCTTGAAGAAAGCATACAGTGGGTAAACAAATTACCGTTGAGCAATTGATAGAAAAAAGCAAAGTTATGAAGATATCTAAGGCAATGATCATGAATATAGGCATCACGTCCGTGACAAGTAGACCGACTCCTGTCTGCATCTACTACTATTACTCCACACATCGACCGACTACTGTCTGCATCTACTACTATTACTCCACACATCGACCGACTCCTGCCTGCATCTAGAGTATTAAGTTCATAAGAATAGAGTAACGCCTTAAGCAAGATGACATTATGTGGAGGGATAGATCCAATCAATATGGTAAAAAACATATTTTTATCCTTAATGGCAACAATACAATACGTGCCTCACTACCCCTACTGTCACTGGGTGAGGACACCGCAAGGTTGAACCCATGACAAAGCACCTCTCCCATTGCAAGAAAAATCAGTCTAGTAGGCCAAACCAAATTGATATATCTGAGAGAAATACAAAGCTATCTCAATCATGCATAAAAGAGTACAGAGAAGACTCAAATAATATTCATAGATAATCTGATCATAACTTCACAATTCACCAGATCTCAACAAACGCACCGCAAAAAAGATTACATCAAATAGATCTCCAAGAACATCGAGGAGAACATTGTATTGAAGATCAAAGAGAGAGAAGAAGTGATGACCCACAAGTATAGGGGATCAATCTTAGTTCTTTCGATAAGTAAGAGTGACGAACCCAACGAGGAGTAGAAGGAAATGACAAGTCGTTTTCAGCAAGGTAACCTCTGCAAGCACTGAAATTATCGGTAACGAGTAGTTTGATAGCAAGATAATTTGTAACGAGCAAGTAACGGTAATGGTAAATAAAGAGCAACAAGGTAGCCCAATCCTTTGGTGGCAAAGGACAGGCCTGATAAGCAAAGTATTCTTGAGGGTACACGGGAGTTTCATCTAGTCACTTTCATCATGTTGGTTTGATTCGTGTTCGCTACTTTGATAATTTGATATGTGGGTGGACCAGTGCTTAGGTGTTGTTCTTACTTGAACAAACCCCCTACTTATGATTAACACCCTCGCAAGCATCCGCAACTACGGGAAAAGTATTAAGATACAATGTAACCATAACATTAAACTTTTGGATCCAAATCAGTCCCTTACAAAGTAGCGCATAAACTAGAGTTTAAACTTCCGTCACTCTAGCAACCCATCATCTAATAACTACTCCACAATGCATTCCCTTAGGCCTTAATAAGGTGAAGTGCCATGTAGTCGACGTTCACATGACACCATTAAGGGAATCACAACATACATATCATCAAAATATAGAACACATATCAAGTTCACATGATTACTTGCAACAAGATTTCTCTCGTGACCTCAAGAACAAAAGTAACTACTCACAAATGATAATCATGCTCAAGATCAGAGGGGTATTAAATAGAATAATGGATCTGAACATATAATCTTCCACCAGATAAACCATATAGTAATCAACTATAAGATGTAATCAACACTACTAGTCACCCACAAGTACCAATCTAAGGTTCTTGTACAAAGATTGAACACAAGAGATGAACTAGGGTTTGAGAGGAGATGGTGTTGTTTAATATGTTGATGGAGATTGCTCTCTCCAAGATGGGAGAGTTGTTTGTGATGATGATGACGATGATTTCCTCCTCTGGGAGGGAAGTCACCGGGCGGAATCGCTCCACCGGAGGGCAAAAGTGTTCCTGCCCAAGTTTCGCCTCGAGATGGCGGCGCTTCGTCCCAAAAGTCCCCTTCTTATTTTTTCTAGGTCAAAATGACCTATATACCAGAAGATGGGCACCAGAGGTGGGCCGAGGAGGGAACAACCCACCAGGGCGCGCTTGGGCTCCCTGGCATGCCCGGGTGGGTTGTGCCCATCCGGTGGGCCCCCTCTGGTAGTTATTTGCTCCAATATTTTTTATATATTGCAAAATAATTCTCCGTAAATTTTCAACTCATTTGGAGATGTGCAGAATAGGCAACTCTGACGTAGCTTTTCTAGGTCCAGAATTCCAGCTGGCGGCATTCTCCCTCTTTGTGTAAACCTTGCATATTATGAGAGAAAATGCATTATAAATACTCCAAAAGGCATTATTATGCATAAAAACATTATAAATAATAGTAGGAAAACATGATGCAAAATGGACGTATCAACTTCCCCAAGCTTAGACCTCGCTTGTCCTCAAGCGAAAACCAAAATAAAAAAACATGTCCACATGCTTAGAGAGAGAGAGAGGTGTCGATAAAAACAAAATACAGACATAGAAGCATCATGCATATTATTATAACAGCAATAAACTTTATCATAAAACTTTATCACATAACTTTTATCCTATAACTTCTATCATATAACTTCTCATGAGCAAGTAAAAATTCATCACAACATCGAAGTATAAAGCATAAACCTTATTGAAAATCAACAAACTATGTTCTGAGTCATCTTTGCAACTACAATTCATCATCCTTTTAGAAAGGGTCACGTATCAGAGCCTTTTGGCAAGTCCACATACTCAACCATCATATAGTCTTCTATGATTGATAACACCGCATACACATGAGCAAAAAGTTCCAACCGGGCACATAGAAAGATAGGGGTTTATAGTTTCACCTCCTAGCGTATTCACCTCAAGGGTGATGTCAACAATAATAATTCATGCCCACCCACACTGCTGCATTATGCTACTAACGCGACACTACGATCAGAGACCCTTCGAGGAAATTGTGTGCGATGCATTAATCACAAATGATGATGTAACCATCAAAAAAGATGCAAAACGTTTGCGATGGTGGATACATCAAACACGGTTCAGATTTTAGTTGCGTGTGCGATGCGGGGCATATGGTTCTGTCCAATGAACTGTTTGCGATGAGGCAGAAGAATAGAAATGGGCAGCCAAATGAAGGCATGTGCGATGTACGTCATACAGTTCAGTCGGATTAAGTGTTTGTGATGAGGCGGAACAATAGAAACGGGCAGCCAGATGAAGGTATGAGCGATTGAGGTAATACACTTCAGACGAATGGACTGTTTGGGATTAGGCAACACAACATAAACGGTCAGCTAGATCAACGTGTCTGCGATTGACGGCATACAGTTTACACGGATGAATTGTTTGCGATTAGCCACAACAAACAGAAATGGTTAGACAGATCAACGTGTGTGCGCTAGAGGGCACACATATTATTAAAATAAGCGTGCGCGATGATAATAACGAGCGCGCACGGTTGTTGGAACAAGATGTGTGCTGACATCGCCTATTGCATTGCACCCTCTGGTGCAAATGCCACGTACACAGCCGAGAAAGCGTGCCCACGTTACGCCGTCCGGGAATAGTGGCGCACTTAGAAATTATAGAACCGTCAATAAATTTTGAGCCTGCGTTCTGTCACATTCCAAATTACTACCATGCTGTATTTAATTGCAAACCTGTTCACACCGATCAAAACCTAAACGGTTTCCCACTTAGGAGCGTATTAGCACTCGGTTATAAATACTACTACTCCAAGATGACTACACATTCCTCCTCAACTCCTCATCCACAAAAATAAATGAGTTATTCATCGTTGTTCCCTTGCATCTTCCATGGCCAGCGTGAGTTCTGGGTCAAGAGATTACTACCAGGGAGAGGAGAGCATGGAAGTGAAAGCATGAGAGATGTCCCGCCTCGCCGCGAAAGAAGCCGACATGTCCCGCCGCGCGGCCATAGCAGCACAGAGGTCCCGCCACGCTGCCGAAGCAGCATAGAGGTCCCGCCGCAATATCGATGCAGCAGACCGGTCTGGCCGCGCCGTGGAAGCATCAGAGATGTCCCGCCATGCCACGAATGCAGCAGAGATGTCCTCCCGCACTGCGGTGGCCTGGGAAAATGTCTCGCGGGCCGGGGAGGACTCTCACAGGTGCATGCGCGCTATGCTCGATGACGTGATGGGTCGGATCTCCGACTGGATGAAGCAGCAGGACGAGATGCATGCCTCGTTTGAAAATGCTACCAGCGTCATCCGGGGACTAGGGGAGGACAAGGCGAAGATCCACACCGAGCGCGACCTACCGAGGGCAAAGATCGCTGGAACAACGAAGCAACATGAGGAGACCACTGCCTTGTTGCAGAGGACCAACGTCATCATCAAGAAACTTATGGACGAGAATGCCATGCTCCGCATCGAGCGCCAAAAGCTGTTGGAGGAATCCGTGGATGCTCTCAAGCAGTGTCTTGAGGACATGAAAGAGCTCATCGCCGCTCGCCGCAGAGACTAGTTCCCATGGCCTGCAGCAACCCATCAAGAAAGTAGAGATCAGCGAGCCAGATCGTTGTCTTCCTTCTTCTTTTGCCCTTGTGTATTTCGGGCGTTGCCGCATGTGGCTTTTTAATTATGTTACTAAATATGTAAGACAATTATTATCCATTGTCATCGTCCTTATATTCACCAGTCTTGCTATAAGTCGCAGTCGATGCTATATAGGTCCATCGGATCTTACATCATGATCCGTGCAAAACTTTCTTTTCAGATTTTCTTTTATCTCTCTTAAATCTCAGTCGAGTGATGATGCGGAGCATCCCACGACCATCCACATGGACGCCACCTCAACTATCCAAGCTCCAAGTGGACCAATGACAACGGCTAGGGCACGTGCTATTCAATCCGAGGTGACATCACTCCTACTTGAGTTTGCCTCCTCTTCAAGTGAGACATGGCTACTGCCTAAGTCCGAGATACTATGTGTCACCAGGTACAACGCTCAAGACTCGGAGCTGAGGACTGTAGAAGAAGAGACAGGCGTCAACACTCTGGACAGCCCGGAACTTCCGGCCAGAGCACGGAACTTCCGGCCCTCGGACCTTCCGGCCGACCCGGAGCTTCCGGCCACCGACGACTTCGACCAGCCCAGGCGTGCCAACTCTCGGGTTAGCCCGGACCCCGCCCCGGACCTTCCGGCGCCCGGAACTTCCGGCCTGCCTGGACCTTCTGGCCCCCGGATGCTAGCACAGCTCCACCGTGCCAACTCTTTGGTTAGGCCGGACCCTCCCCGGAACCTCCGGCGCCCGGAACTTCCGGCCTAGCCCGGAACTTCCGGCCCTGCCTGCGCGCAGCCACTTGGGCTGAGGCCCGTGTACCCCTTTCGTTACCTAGACTATATATACTCTATCCCGTACAACTTTCGAGGGTTAGCATTGGTTTAGCTCATTGAGAGATAGAGCATTGCTCATCCATATTGGATCTACTCCACGAGAGAGACCGCGGCCCCTCTACGGAGAAGATCCACCTTGGATTCAAGACCCCTTTATGGGAAGATCCCCTTGTGGATTCAAGACCTCCTCTCGGACAAGAACCGGCTACCCTTTTGTATCGTCCTTAGTTGTCCGTGGATTCGTGTATCGTTCTATGTACCCGAGGATCTAGCACATGTGTGACTTGTTCTTGTTTGGTTTGAGTGATTCTCTTGTGTTTCCCCTCGTTTTCTGTCCCGTGTTCTTCGTGTTCATCATTGGGATCCGCTCCTTTTGTGAAAGATCGGCTGTCTAGGGTTCCACCCTACATCATCTTGGTATCTAGAGCCACGTTGATCACGATTTCAGAGCCTCCCCGTTGTGTTTCTATCCTAATTTTGTTGTTTTTCGTCCTAATCCGAAAATCCCCACCAAAAATAGCCCCAAATTTTTTTTGTGATTTTTTCGTGTGTTGAGATTTTGTTGGTTTTGATCCGTGAAGTTTGTGTGTGGCTCGTAGATCTAGCCTCCCCACCTTCTTTTCCTCCAATTTCTTCTTTTCCCCTTCGGATTTGGGCTTTTCCCCAAGTTTTTCCGCCCAAATCCACGATCCACGGTCCCCAAGTCTCTGTTCTTGGCAGAATCCCGAGCACCGGAACTTCTGGTCCAGCCCGGACATTCCGGCCACCCCGGAACCTCCGGACTCCGGACCCTCCGCCTTGCCCGGAACTTCCGGCTTCGATAGAAAATTTGCACTACTTCCACATCTCCACCCAAATTCCACCAAATTTTGTTCCGGTGCTCACCATATACCATATATACTTCCGCATACCTCCACCATTTCCGCATAACCCAACTATTTTTGGACGCTCTCCGACACATTTGCTACTTTGAGGTTTGAGAATTTGAGTTGCGGTACCGTATCCTTTTGTGTTTCGGCTATCTAGGTACGGTTCGACATAGACATCACGCTGCTCATTTTCGCCACGGATGTGTCATCAACAACGACCACCTCGACTACGACTTGGTATTCGTGCCACCATTTTGACACCATACCGGAAGCAAGACCGGTAACCTCATCTTGGTATTGGACATATCACTCTTGCCATTACATTGATAGCCATCATAGCCTTACTCCTTTGCGTTGCTTACCCATCGAGACTAGCCATTGAGTATTGCCGGCAACAAGACTTGTGCACATTAGTGATCATACTTCCCATAGCATACATACATCATTGTTGCCTATATTGGTATCATCTCTTATGTCACAAAGTTGTCATCGCATACTCACTTGCTATCTTGGTTCGTCAAGCAATGCATGAGAAAAGAGCTCAAACATCAAAGAGACAAACAAGCTTTTAAGCAAAGAGGAAGGATAAGCAAAGAGCTTTTAAGCAAGAACCATAGCATCATACAAAATTAAGATTGTCATACTCGATCATCTTGGATCATATCATAACAACACCTTGCATACAAAGTATTTGGGATAGAAGTCGTTACATTTTTGCTAAGTAGGTTGTGCACAAGTTCTTGTATCCGCCTATCGTGCAATCATGCTAGCGTCTCTCTAGTGTTGTGCAACAAGAGCATTTTCGTGGATTCCACATTTTGGCTCACCCTTGGTTGCACAACCCCACTTATATTTTTGCGTGTGTGTTTCCGTGTACCTTATATGCTTGGTCTACTTGTTACATTGCATCTTGCGAATCTTTTCCAACATTATTGAAGCTCACTTACAATTACATCAAATTTTGTGCCACCATCCTAACCAAGCTCCACCAAAAGCTTTTACTTGTGTAGGTGTGAGAAACTGACAAGAACTTGTACCAATTGTGCTATTTCCTTGTCCTACATTGGAGTGATCCTCGATCCACTTTCAACTTCGGTCAAGGTACATTTGGTACTCGTTCTTCTCTTTCTACCACTCACATTTGTCTTGGAATGATGGATAGGCCAAGTACTTCTACCAACCCACTCTTCATGGAGCAAGACGACGACATGAACTCCTTCGTCACCAAGAGTCACCTCTTTGGTGCACAACGTGCTTTGCATCAAGAGCAACAAGCTATGAGTGAACGCATCGACAACCTTGCTGCCGACTTACGACTTTCCGAGCAACGTACAAGGGACTACTTTGACCACAAGCTCGACGATCACAAGCAAGAGAATGACGCAAGGATGGACGAGATTCACGCTTTGTTGCTCAACCGCTCTTCTTCCACTTCAAGAAGGAGCCGTTCAAGTCGCCATTCCTACTTTACCCTCTCCGACTCAAGTACACCTACATCGAACACTCTTCGTCGAGCCGCGCGCACCGACCGTCAAGCAAACCTCAATCCGCATCGGGACACCGACTCTCAAGAGAACCGACGACGTCAAGCCGAAGAAGCCTTTGCGCTAGCTCGAGAACGACAACAACAACGCCAACATGAAGAGGAAGAACGCGCGTGTCTACACCAAAATGCACAAGATGACGAGGCTCAACGTAAAGAACAACAACTCCGTGACGCTCAAGCACTTGAGGCGCAACAAGCTCTACGCGATGCGAGTCGAGCCGTTGCCGACCAAGGCCGTCAAGCCCGTGAAGAAGAGGAAGCACTTCGCGAAGAAATTCACGAACGTCGACTTCAAGATCGCATGCATCGTCTAATTCCTCCTCGAGCTCGACGCGCTCCTCCACAAGCTCGCCAAGACCATCAAGTTCATCAAGAGCATGGAAATAATGGGAACCCTCCGCGACAAGAGCAACATGAGGTTGACAACCCTCTGCGACAAGAGCAACACGAGGTTGACAACCCTCCGTGACAAGAGCACCACGAGTTGAACAATCATCTACAACATGGGCGTCATCATCCCCGACCCCAACACAATGAAGAGCAACGCTACGGCAAGCTCAAGTTCACCATGCCTAAGTTCAACGGAAGCAACGATCCCGAAGAATACCTTTCATGGGCATTGAAAGTTGACAAGATCTTCCGTTTGCACAATTATGAAGAAGAGAAGAAGATCGCGATGGCATCCCTTGAGTTCCAAGACTATGTCCTCATTTGGTGGGAACAAATCATAGAGCGCCGTGAGGCAAGAGGTGAACCACCCATCACTACTTGGGCACAAATGAAGGATGTCATGAGAGCATGCTTCGTGCCTACCTACTACAACTGCGACCTCTTCAAGAAACTCCAACAACTCAAGCAAGGAACCAAGAGCGTTGAAGAGTACTACAAGGAGATGGAGATTGCCATGATACGAGCCAATGTCACGGAAGATGATGAGCAAACTATGGCACGTTTCTTGAATGGACTCAATCATCCCATCAAGAAGATCGCCGACTTCCAACCATACTCAAATATCATCGAGCTCGTGCACCAAGCTACCAAAGCGGAACACCAAGTGCAAGATGACTTCAAGTACGCCAAGTTCTCATCCAAGTCCTACGGCTTCTCCAATAACCAAGCTTCAACGACTCCAACACCGACTACAAGAATGTCTACTTCCAACATCGACAAGCCGACTTCCAAGAAAGCTTCGTCAACTACAAGTCATCCTCCTACGAGCAACTTCAAGCCGAGAGCTTCATCATCATCAACCCCAACCGATGAGACCGCCAAGACGAGTTCCTTCAAGTGTTTCACTTGCGGAGGCCGAGGCCACAAGTCCTACGAGTGCACCAACAAGCAGACCATGGTCTTCAACGATGGTGGCACTTATGACTCCATGAGTGAAGGTGAAATGGAAGCACTTGAGCGCCATGCACCGCCAAGTGAACAATGAAGAAGAACAAGTCTTTTGTGATGAAGACTCAAGTCCCGCACTTGTTGTCTCCAAAGTCTTGACTCTCCAACATCACCAAGAAGAAGACCAAATATGCACCATATTCCACACCAAGGCCGGCATCAATGGACGATCCGTCAAGGTCATCATCGATGGAGGGAGTTGTCACAATCTCGCAAGTGAAGAACTTTGCTCCAAGCTCCAATTGCCCAAGACGAAGCATCCACATCCTTACAAAGTGCAATGGCTTAGTGACTCCGGCACCATCCAAGTCGAGCACCGAGTACAAGTCTCCTTCAAGATCGGCACATACGAAGATACCTTGGAGTGCGACGTTGTTCCAATGACCGTTTGTCATCTTCTCCTTGGACGGCCATGGCAATTCGATAGAGGAGTCGTCCACAACGATCGAAGGAACCACTACATCTTCAAGATGAAGGGCAAGGAGTACATCCTCCGTCCAATGTCGCCAAGTCAAGTGATCACCGACAAGCATACCACCCATCGTGGAGAGAATGGTGAGAGAGTGAGCCACCAAAAAGAGAGTGAGCGCCACAAGCCCAAATTGAGTGCCTCCACGATGAGCAAAAACAAGAACTTCGTTCTATTTGCCACCAAACGTGAGATGAGAGAAGTGTGTGAGAACCCATCTAGTGTCCTACACTACGTCATCGTGTGCAAGGACAATGCACCACAAACTAACACCTCTCACACTCTTCCTCTAGTATTGTCTTCTCTTTTGCAGGAATTTCAAGATGTTTTTCTCGATGAGCTACCTCCGGGACTACCCCCTCTATGAGGCACTGAGCACCGAATTGACCTCATCCCCGGAGCACCACTTCCAAACAAAGCTCCCTACCGCGTCAACCCCGAAGAAACCAAAGAAATTCAAAGGCAAGTAAAACATCTCATAGACCATGGACATGTGCGTGAAAGTTTGATCTCTTGTGCCGTTCCGGTCATTCTTGTGCCAAAACGTGACGGTAGTTTTCGCATGTGCTCCGATTGTAGACCTATCAATGCTATCACCGTTCGTTATCGGTATCCCATTCCACGCCTAGATGATATGCTTGATGAGCTTAGCGGTGCCACTATATTTTCCAAAATTGATCTTAAGAGTGGTTACTATCAAATCCGCATACAAGAGGGTGATGAATGGAAAACCGCCTTCAAAACCAAGTTTGGTTTGTATGAGTGGTTAGTCATGCATATGGGTCTTTCGGAAGCACCAGGCACTTTTATGCGCTTCATGAATCATGTCTTTCGCCCTTACATTGGTATATTTGTTGTGGTCTACTTTGATGATATTCTTGTGTTTAGCAAATCTATCCAAGAGCATGTCACCCATGTCCGCACCGTTTTGCAAACTCTTAGGAAAGAGCGTCTCTATGCTAATATGGAGAAATGCCTTTTTGGTGTTGATAAGCTCGTTTTCTTAGGATTTGTTGTCTCTTCTAAGGGTGTTCATGTAGATGAGTCCAAGGTCAATCCTATTAAGACTTGACCGCAACCAACCAACTTGCATCAAGTGCGTAGTTTCCTTGGCCTTGCGGGTTTCTATCGTCCCTTTGTAAAGGATTTTAGCACCATTCCTTCGCCTTTGCATGCTTTGAGCAAGAAGAATGCGCCTTTTGTTTGGGGACCATCCCAAGATACCGCATTCAATGAGCTTAAGAATCTGCTTACTCATGCTCCCGTGCTTGCTTTACCCAACTTCAACAAACCTTTTGAAATTCATTGCGATGCTCGTGGTAATGGCATAGGAGGTGTGTTAACGCAAGAGAAGCGCCCCATAGCTTACTTTAGTGAGAAACTTTCCGGAGCGCAACTCAACTACCCCATCTATGACAAAGAGCTATATGCTTTAGTCCGCGTTTTGCATGAATGGGAACACTACCTTCGTCCCCATGAGTTTATCATTCATACCGATCATGAGACTCTCAAGTATCTTAAGGGACAAACTAAGTTGAACAAGCGTCATGCTAAATGGAGTGAATTTATCGAGTCTTTTCCATATGTCATCAAGTACATCAAAGGTAAAGAAAACATAGTAGCAGATGCTCTTTCCCGCATTTGCATGCTTGTCACGCAACTTGAGTTAGATGTCATTGGTTTCGAGCATATCAAAGACTTATATGAGCATGATACAACTTTTTCCATTCCTTATGCCAAGTGTTTATCGAATACATCTTGGGAACGCTATTACATCAAAGATGGCTACCTTATGAGAGCTAACAAACTTTGCATTCCCGAGTCCTCGCTTCGTTTGTTGCTTTTGCAGGAATCTCATGGAGGAGGCTTAATGGGACACTTCGGACGCGACAAGACGTTCGCCACGCTCTCGAAGAGCTACTTTTGGCCAAAGATGTTTCGGGACGTCAATCGCTTCACTAACCGGTGTTCTACATGTCGCAAAGCTAAGTCCAAAGCTCAATCTCATGGTCTCTATATGCCTTTACCGATTCCAAACCAACCTTGGGAAGACATTAGCATGGACTTTGTACTTGGTTTGCCTAGGACTCGCAATGGGAAAGATTCCATATTTGTCGTTGTGGACCGTTTCTCAAAAATGGCACACTTTATTCCTTGTAACAAGATAGAAGATGCTTCACATGTGGCTAATCTCTTTTGTAGGGAAATATTGCCTCTACATGGTGTGCCAAAGACTATCGTCTCGGACCGCGACGTCAAGTTCCTTAGCTACTTTTGGAAGACCCTATGCGCCAAGCTCAGAATCAAGCTACTCTTCTCCATGGCATACCATCCTCAAACCGACGGCCAAACGGAGGTGACAAACTGCACACTCTCTGCTCTACTTCGAGTACTCATCAAGAAGAACATCAAGGAGTGGGAGGAGTGTCTACCCATCGCCGAGTTCTCCTACAACCGAGCAAGACACTCAACAACCGGCAAGTCCCCTTTTGAGGTCGTCTACGGATTCAACCCTTTGTCACCATTGGATATTCTACCTCTACCACTCCAAGAGCGAATCAATTTGGACGCAAGTGCACGAGCGATCCATATCAAGAACGTGCATGAAGATACAAGAAACACCATCGAGCGCCAAGTACAACGCCTTGCGACCAAGCTCAACGTCAACAAGCAACCTATGGTCTTCAACATCGGTGATCTCGTGTGGCTACACCTTCGCAAGGAGCGCTTTCCACAAGAACGCAAGTCTAAGCTTCGACCTCGAGCCGATGGACCCTTCAAGGTGCTCGCACGCTACAACGACAACGCTTACAAGATCGACATCCCACGGGACAAATACAACGTGAGCGACATCTTCAACATCAAAGATCTCTCTCCCTTCCATGGTGATGAAGAACTCGATCCGAGGACGGATCTTCCCCAAGGGAGGGGAGATGATGCGGAGCATCCCATGACCATCCACATGGACGCCACCTCAACTATCCAAGCTCCAAGTGGACCAATGACAAGGGCTAGGGCACGTGCTATTCAATCCGAGGTGACATCACTCCTACTTGAGTTTGCCCCCTCTTCAAGTGAGACATGGCTACTGCCTAAGTCCGAGATACTATGTGTCACCAGGTACAACGCTCAAGACTCGGAGCTGAGGACTGTAGAAGAAGAGACAGGCGTCAACACTCTGGACAGCCCGGAACTTCCGGCCAGAGCCCGGAACTTCCGGCCAGAGCCCGGAACTTCCGGCCAGAGCCCGGAACTTCCAGCCCCCGGACCTTCCGGCCGACCCGGAGCTTCCGGCCGCCGACGACTTCGACCAGCCCAGGCGTACCAACTCTCGGGTTAGCCCGGACCCTGCCCCGGACCTTCCGGCGCCCGGAACATCCGGCCTGCCCAGACCTTCCAGCCCCCGGATGCTAGCACAGCTCCACCGCGCCAACTCTCTGGTTAGGCCGGACCCTCCCCGGAACCTCCGGCGCCCGGAACTTTTGGCCTAGCCCAGAACTTCCGGCCCTGCCTGCGCGCAGCCACTTGGGCCGAGGCCCGTGTACCCCTTTCATTACCTAGACTATATATACTCTATCCTGTACAACTTTCGAGGGTTAGCATTGGTTTAGCTCATTGAGAGATAGAGCATTGCTCATCCATATCGGATCTATTCCACGAGAGAGACCGCGACCCCTCTACGGAGAAGATCCACCTTGGATTCAAGACCCCTTTACGGGAAGATCCCCTTGTGGATTCAAGACCTCCTCTCGGAGAAGAACCGACTACCCTTTTGTATCGTCCTTAGTTGTCCGTGGATTCGTGTATCGTTCTATGTACCCAAGGATCTAGCACATGTGTGACTTGTTCTTGTTGGGTTTGAGTGATTCTCTTGTGTTTCCCCTCGTTTTCTCTCCCGTGTTCTTCGTGTTCATCGTTGGGATCCGTTCCTTTCGTGAAAGATCGGCCGTCTAGGGTTCCACCCTACATCAAGTGAGACATAGCCACACCATGAAACAGGAGCTCGGGCGCCATTAATTGAGACGTTGGGAGGGAGGTGGGCGGCGGATAGAGGTCAAAGGGCTCTCCTCCCGATGAGCACGCGCAGGGGTCTGATCGCACGCCTCCCGTACTTAAATAGCTACTCCGCATGGCACCTCCCGTGGCGGAACATAAATGGTAAGTAGAACGCCCACGGTTTCAATAATACTTGTGTTTCCGATTTGTAACATGAAAACACTTGTTCCAAAATGACTTTGTTGATTGTTAATTTGTGCGCCTTCGCAAATCGGACAAAAAATTTACCACAACATGTTGGTGCCATGTCATGACATCATGCCAAGTTTCATGATTTTCAGGCGAGTTTTGGATTTACGAGAATTTAAAACCAGGTTTCTCGATGTTTCCGGCCAAGCCAAGACGCCCAGATGTTTGAATTCCATTCCCACTTATTGCATGGGACCTAGAAATTCGCCCAAGTACACATAAATAATTTTCCAACTAAGTTTTGTGCACTGGAGCATGCGCTTGTACTTAAAATTTGAATTATGTGCATTAAATGCATGGAAAATCAATTGATGTATAAAAAAGGCCAAAGAACCTAGAATAATTCCAAAATTTAGCACGAAACTCCTATTTAGTCTAAGCTGCCTGTGTAAAAAAATCAAGGTGAGAGAAGGCAGTGTATGTCCTTTCACACACGGAGGTGACGTGTTCCCTCTCGGAACCACGAGCCTTTTTGAGAGAAGCTCCGGTTTGCAAGAAGCTTATCCCGATTCGGCCAAAAAATTTACCACAACAAGTTGGTGCCATGTCATGACACCATGCCAAATTTCATGATTTTCATGCGTGTTTTGGATTTATAGGAATTAAAAAACTAGGTTTCTCAATATTTCCAGCCGAGCCAGGACGCCCAGATGTTTGAATTCTATCCCATTTCTTGCATGTGACCTACAAATTCACCCAAGGACACACATGTGATTTTTAACCAACTTTGGTGCACTAGAGCATGTGCTTTTAATTCAAATTTGAATTATGCACATTAAATGCCTAGAAATTCAATTAATGTATAAAAAGGCCAAACGAACCCAGAATAATTCCAAAATTTAGCACGAAACTCCTATTTGGTCTAAGTTGCCTGTGTAAAAAATTAAGGCAGGAGAAGGCAGTGTATATTGTTTCACACACGGAGGTGACACGTTCCCTCTCGAAACCACGAGCCTTCTTGAGAGAAGCTCCGGTTTGCAAGAAGCTTATACCAAAGCTTGTCCCAATTCGGCCAAAAAAATTACCATAGCATGTTGGTGCCATCTCAGACACCATGCCAAGTTTCATGATTTTCAGGCGTGTTTTGGATTTACAGGAATTAAAAAACCAAGTTTCTCAATATTTCCGGCCGAGCCACGACGTTGAATTTCATTCCCATTTCTTGCATGGGACCTAGAAATTCACCCAAGGACACACATGTGATTTTTCAACCAACTTTGGTGCACTGGAAGCATGTGCTTGTAGATCAAAATTTGAATTATGCACATTAAAATGCCCAGAAATTCAATTATGTATAAAAAAAGCAAACGAACCCAGAATATTCCAAATTTCAACACGGCACTCATGTAGTTCTATGTTGCCTCTGTAAAAATCAAGGGGGGGAGGCAACGTATATCATTTCACACACAAAGATGACACATCTCCCCCCGGGAACCACGAGTCTTCTCGAGAGAAGCCTCCAGTTTGCAACACCATGCCAAGTTTCATGATTTTCAGGCGTGTTTGATTTACAGGAATAAAAAACCAAGTTTCTCAAAGTTCCCGGCCGAGCCACGACGCCCAGACATTTGAATTTCATTCCCATTCTTGCATGGGACCTATAAATTCACCCAAAGACACCCATGTGATTTTTCAACAAACTTTCGTGCACTTGAGCATGTGCTTGTAGTTCAAATTTTAATTATGCAGATAAATGCCTAGAAACTCAACTAATGCATAAAAATGCCAAACAAACCCGGAATAATTCCAAATTTAAACATGACACTCATGTAGTTAACTAATGCATAAAAATGCCAAACAAACCCGGAATAATTCCAAATTTAAACATGACACTCATGTAGTTGCATGTTCATTGTAGATAAATGTTCTAGCAATTCAAACATCATCCTTTCCCTCCATAACACCATTTTGTCTTTCAAAACATAATGAAAAAATCAGGTATACCACAAACAGTTACTAGCAAGAATCGTGTGGGATGCGATATAAAATATCTTGGCACACCATCTTGTCTAGCTTACGCAGGAAGCTTTGTCATCTACAGTCCACCGCCCGCGCTTGACCACACTTGCGCTCCAGTTTCTCGCGGCACCGAGCAAAATTTTTCTGCCACCGCGGAAATATCTATCTCCCCACCCCTCCCTCCCACCAAAAGCCACATTTCCACTATTCCTCCTTGCTTTTCAAGTTCAAATCTTCACTGCTGCTTACTGGCAGCTCAGCCTCCTTGCCGGCGACCCTTCTTCTTGCAGCGCCGCCTCCTCGCCGGCGACCCTTCTTACAGCGCCGCCTCCTCGTCGCCGACCCTTCTTCTTGCTGCACGGCCTCCTCGCCACCGACCCTTCTTCTTGCTGCGCGGCCTCGTCGATATGGTCAGGTAATCCACAACCCACACACACCATGGCGCCCTGGTGTATTGTGCCCACCAGGGGACGCTTCCTGGAAGTTTCTTTATTCCCAAAATTCTAAAATAGTCCAAAACTGATAAAAAATATTTTTGCGAATTTTTCGGAGTCCGTTTACTTACCGTATCACATACCTCCTTATTTTCACAATTATGGAGTGTTCCAAAAGGACTCTTTTATGTGTTCTTCTGGTGTCATAGTTTGGATAATATTACTTTCAACATTAATAGGCATACCCGAGATATAATGCTTTATTCGTTGCCCATTGACAACCTTCGGGTTGGCACCTTCGGAATTATTTATTTTGATGGCACCAGACCAGTAAACCTCCTTGATGACGTATGGACCTTCCCATTTTGAGAGGAGCTTTCCTGCAAAGAATCCGAAATGAGAGTTGTACAAAAGAACATATTCTCCGACCTTAAACTCACGCTTTTTAATTCTTTTGTCATGCCATCTTTTTACCTTTTATTTAAATAATTTTGCATTTTCATAAGCTTGGGTTCTCCATTCACCTAATGAGCTAATATCAAATAACCTCTTTTCACCAGCAAGTTTGAAATCATAATTGAGTTCTTTGATTGCCCAGTATGCTTTATGTTCTTACTCAAGAGGCAAATGACAAGCTTTTCCATAAACCATTTTATAAGGAGACATACCCATAGGATTTTTATATGCTGTTCTATAAGCCCAAAGTGCATCATATAATTTCTTAGACCAATTCTTCCTAGACCTATTGACAGTCTTTTGCAAAATTAATTTTATTTCTCTATTGCTAAGTTCAACTTGACCACTAGACTGAGGATGATAAGGTGATGCAATTCTATGATTAGCATCATACTTGGCAAGCATTTTACGAAAAGCACCATGAATAAAGTGTGAACCACCATCAGTCATTAAATATCTAGGGACTCCAAACCTTGGGAAAATAACTTCCTTAAGCATTTTAATAGAGGTGTTGTGATCAACACTACTAGCTGGAATAGCTTCTACCCATTTAGTAACATAATCAATAGCAATCAAAATATGTGTATACCCATTAGAGGAAGGAAAAGGTCCCATGTAATAAAATCCCCAAACATCAAATGGTTCAACATCAAGTGAATAATTCATAGGCATTTCTTGACGCTTACTGATATTACCTATCCTTTGACATTCATCACAAGATAAGACGAACTTACGGGCATCCTTGAAGAGAGTAGGCAAATAAAATCCAGATTGCAATACCTTGTGAGCAGTTCTATCTCTAGCATGATGCCCTCCATAAGCTTCGGAGTGACATTTCCATAGGATTTGTCCCTGTTCATGCTCAGGTACACAACGTCTAATAATACCATCTACTCTTTCTTTATAAAGATGTGGGTCATACCAAAAGTAATGTCTTAAATCATAGAAGAATTTTTCTTTTGTTGATATGTAAAGATAGGTGGTAAATATTTAGCAACAATGTAATTAGCATAATCATCATACCAAGGAGTACTATGCGAAACATTTATTGCAGCTAACTGCTCATCGGGAAAACTACCATCAATAGGAAGTGGGTCTTCAAGCACATTTTCAAGCCTAGATAAATTATCAACTACTGGGTTCTCAGCTCCTTTTCTATCAATGATATTTAAATCAAATTCTTGTAACAAGAGAACCCATCGAATAAGTCTAGGTTTAGCATCTTTCTTTTCCATAAGATATTTAATAGCAGCATGGTCTATGTGAACAGTTATTTTGGAATCAACAATATAAGGTCTAAATTTATCACAAGCAAACACAACTGCTAGGAATTCCTTTTCAGTAGTAGCATAATTTCTTTGAGCACTATCTAGAGTTTTACTAGCATAATGAATAACATTAAGTTTCTTATCAACTCTTTGTCCTAGAATAGCACCAATAGCATAATCACTAGCATCACACATAATTTCAAAAGGCAAGTTCCAATCAGGTGGTTGAACAATAGGTGTAGAAATTAAAGCTTTCTTAAGTGTTTCAAAGGCTTCTAAGAAATCATCATCAAAAACAAAAGGAATATCCTTCTACAAGAGATTAGTAAGAGGCCTAGAATTTTTTGAAAAGTCTTTGATAAATCTCCTAAAGAAACCAACATGACCTAAGAAACTACGAATACCTTTTATATCTTTTGGACATGGAATTTTCTCAATTGCATCAACCTTAGATTTGTCCACTTCAATACCTCTTTCAGAAATTTTATGACCCAAGACAATGCCTTCATTAACCATAAAGTGACACTTCTCCCAATTCAAAACAAGATTTGTTTGTTTGCATCTCTGCAAAACTCGATCAAGATTGCTTAAACAATCATCAGAAGACTTCCCATAAACAGAAAATTCATCCATGAAAACCTCAACAATCTTTTCACAAAAGTCAGAGAATATAGCAGTCATAAATCTTTGAAAGGTAGCAGGTGCATTACATAAACCAAAAGGCATACGTCTATAAGCATAGGTTCCAAAGGGACAAGTAAAAGTGGTATTTTCTTGATCAGGTTGAGAAACAGGCATTTGTGAAAAGCCAGAATATCCATCAAGGAAGCAAAGTGTGTGTGCTTAGATAATCTTTCAAGCATTTAATCAATAAAAGGCAAAGGGTAATGATCTTTTCTAGTTGCTTTGTTTAATTTTCTAAAATCAATTACCATTCTATAGCCTGTGACAATTCTTTGTGGAATAAGTTCATTCTTATCATTAGGAACAACAGTTATAGCTCCTTTCTTAGGAACAGAATACACATGACTTACCCATCTACTATCAACTATGGGATAGATTATACATGCTTCCAGAAGTTTTAATATTTCCGTTCTTACCACTTCTTTCATCTTCGGATTTAACCGACGTTGGTGATCAACAACGGGTTTAGCATCAGGTTCCATATTAATTTTGTGCTGACATAGAGTGGGACTAATGACCTTTAAATCATCAAGAGTACATCCAATAGCAGCTCGGTGTTTCCTTAGAACTTTCAATAATCTTTCTTCTTCATGTTCTGAAAGGTTAGCACTAATAATACCAGCATATATCTTCTTTTCATCAAAATAAGCATATTTCAAAGTGTCTGGCAATTGTTTTAACTCAAACACAGGATCACCTTTAGATGGAGGAGGACCTCCAAGAGTTTCAATAGGCAAATTGTGTTTATGCAGAGGACGTTGTTCAAAGAAAATTTTATCTATTTCATTTCTTTCATGCATATGAAAATTATTTTCATGGTCTAGCAAATATTGTTCTAAAGGATCAGTAGGTGGTACAGCAATAGAAGCAAGACCAATTAATTCATCCTTACTAGGCAATTACTTTTCATGAATATTTCTACTAAACTTGGAAAAATTAAACTCATGAGACTCATCACCAAAGCTAACACCAACAGTTTGTTTCTTACAATCTATCTTAGCATTAACTTTATTCAAGAAAGGTCTGCCAAAGATAATGGGACAAAAGTCATCTTGTGGGGAACCAAGAACAAGAAAATCAGTAGGGTATTTTATTTTCCCATACAAGACTTCAACATCTCTAACAATCCCAAATGGTGATATGGTGTCTCTATTAGCAAGTTTAATAGTAACATCTATTTCTTCTAACTCTGCAGGTGCTATGTCTTTCATAATTTCATGATATAAGGTGTAAGGAATAACACTCACACTAGCACCCATGTCACATAAACCATGATAACAGTGATCTCCTATTTTAACTGAGACGACATGCATGCCAACAACAGGTCTATGTTTATCTTTCTTACCAGGTTTGGCAATTCTAGCAGCTTCTTCGCAGAAGTAAATAACATGCCATCCATATCTTCTTCCAAGAGGTCTTTAACCATAGAAATACTAGGTTCAACTTTAATTTGTTCACCAGGTTTAGGTGTTCTAATGTAGCTTTTGTTAACCACAATTGAAACTTTAGCATGTTCCTTTGTTCTAATAGTGAAAGGTGGTTTCTTAATATAAGCAGAAGGAACAACTGGATCAACATTATAAAGTATAGTTTCTTCTTTAACTGGTACCGGTTCTTTAATGTCTTATTTAATATGTGGGTGATATTTAAACCACTTCTCCTTAGGGAGTTCAACATGAGTAGCAAAAGATTCACAAAAGGAGGCTACTATCTCAGAGTCAAGTCCATATTTAGTGCTAAACTTTTGAAAAGCATCGGTATCCATAAAAGATTTAACACAATCATACTCAAGTTTAATACCTGACTCTTTACCTATGTCGAGTTCCCAATCTTCAGAGTTGCGTTTAATTCTTTCCAAAAGATCCCACCAGAATTCAATAGTCTTCTTCATAAAGGAACCAGCACAAGAAGTATCAAGCATGGTTTGATCATTACGAGAAAGCCGAGCATAAAAATTCTGGACAATAATTTCTCTTGAGAGCTCACTATTGGGGCATGAATATAACATTGACTTAAGCCTCCCCCAAGCTAGAGCGATACTTTCTCCTTCATGAGGCCAAAAATTATATATATAATTCCGATCATGATGAACTAGATGCATATGATATTTTTTTGGTGAAACTCCAATTCCAAACTATTCCAATTCAATGATCCAATATCATCGCATAGCCTATACCATGCCAATGCTTTTCCCTTCAAAGATAAAGGGAAAACCTTCTTCATAACTTTATCCCCGGGTAAACCTGCAAGCTTAAACAATCCACAAATTTGTTCCACATATATCAAGTGCATATCAGGATGTTCGGTTCCATCTCCTGCATAAGGATTAGCTAGCAGTTGTTCTATCATACCCGAAGGAATTTCATATTCAATATTTTTAGTAGGTGCAGTAGGTTGAGGATTGTTTTCTATAGTAACAAGTGATAATAAATTTCAGCACACTATATAAATGTTTCCTTACCAAATTCCACTTACCAAAGGTGCTTCACTCCCCGGCAGCGGTGCCAGAAAATAGCCTTGATGACCCACAAGTATAGGGGATAAATTGTAGCTCTTTTCGATAAGTAAGAGTGTCGAACCCAACGAGGAGCAGAAGGAAATGACAAGTAGTTTCCAGTAAGGTGATGTCTGCAAGTGCTGAAATTGTAAGTAGCAGGGTAGTTTGATAACAAGATAATTTGTAACGAGCTAGTAACGATAGTAGTAACAAAAGTGCAGCAAGGTAGCCCAATCCTTTTGAGGCAAAGGACAGGCCAAAACGGTCTCTTATAATAAGAAAAGCGTTCTTGAGGGTACACGGGAATTTCATCTAGTCGCTTTCATCATGTTGGTTCGATTCATATGTTCGCTACTTTGATAATTTGATATGTGGGTGGACCAGTGCTTAGGTGCTGTTCTTACTTGAACAAACCTCCAACTTATGATTAACCCCCCCGCAAGCATCCGCAACTATGAGAGAAGTAATAAGAATAAATTCTAACCATAGCATTAAACTTTGGGATCCAATCGGTCCCTTACGGAATAACGCATAAACTGGCGTTTAAGCTTCTGTCACTCTCGCAACCCATCATCTAATTTCTAATCCACAATGCATTCCCTTAGGCCCAAAAATGGTGAAGTTTCATGTAGTTGACGTTCACATGACACCACTAAGGGAATCACAACATACATACTATCAAAATATCGAACACATATCAAATTCACATGATTACTTGCAACATGATTTCTCCCGTGACCTCAAGAACAAAGGTAACTACTCACAAATGATAAACATGCTCATGATCAGAGGGGTATTAAATATCATATTGGATATGAACATACAATCTTCCACCAAATAAACCATATAGTAATCAACTACAAGATATAATTAACACTACTAGTCACCCATAAGTACCAATCTATTGTTCCAGTAACAAGATTGAACACAAGAGATGAACTAGGGTTCGAGAGGAGATGGTGCTGTTGAAGATGTTGATGGAGATTGCCCTCCCCAAGATGGGAGAGTTGTTGGTGATGATGATGACAATGATTTCCCCCTCCGGGAGGGAAGTTCCCCCGGCGGAGTCGCTCCGTCGAAGGGCGAAAGTGCTCTTGCCCAAGTTTCGCCTCGAGGCGGCGGCGCTTCGTCCCGAAAGTCCTCCTCTCATTTTTCTTGATCAAAATGACTTATATACCAAAAGATGAGCACCGGAGGTGGGCCGAGGAGGCCACAACCCCTCAGGGCGCGCCGGGGGGGGGACCTCTGGTACTTATTTGCTCCAATAATTCTTATATATTCCATAAAAAATCCCCGTGAAGTTTCAGCTTGTTTGGAGTTGTGCAGAATAGGTAGCCTGACATAGCTTTTCCAGGTCTAGATTTCCAGCTGCCAGAATTCTCCCCCTTGGTGTGTACCTTGCATATTATGAGAGAAAAGGCATTAGAATTACTCCAAAAAGCATTTATGGATAAAAACATCATAAATAACAGTAAGAAAACATGATGCAAAATGGACGTATTAGGTTTCTAGAAAGTAGGCATGTTGGATCAACTAACAATCACACATGGCTTTCGGCCCGGATCTGTTTGCGTTAGGCCACCTTGCACAAATGTTTCCACACACAAAACTGTGTGTGATATACATACGAACGGAAATGTTTTTCTGGGACTCACCGTGTAGGATGTACATACAAATGGAAACGATTGGGCGTCGATGCCTCGCCCGATCGCACATGAGCTCATTTTGCCCCCGCCTATGTGGCCGGAGGGCCTATCCCCGACGGTTTCTGGGTCGTGTGGGAAGGACCCCCCCTATCGCACACACTCACTAGGAGATGGTTTAAAACTTTGTTGTGGAAAGGGGGTAAAAACCGTTTGTATAGCACGTCTCTTCACCAGTGCCATATCCAACAGGATATATGTGCCTAGATCTTTCCTCACCACATGGTGCTTGCAAAAATAGAAAATAAAAAGGAATAGAGAAGAATACTTTGACTCTTGCATAAAAGTAAATACATAAAAGTAAAAGATAGGCCCTTCGTAGAGGGAAGCAGAGGTTTTCATGTGCTTTTTGGTTGTGTGCTCAATTTCTTAGTGCAAAAGAAGGTCACGTTATATTGCCCCTTCTATAGCAACCTTTATTATATAGTATGTTTATTTTATTATTTTGCCATCACAAGTTCGTACAAAGCTCAATTTTATCTTACACTAAATGATCTAACACATTTAGAAGCAATTTTTATTACCTTATTGCACCGATGATAACTTACTTGAAGGATCTTACTCAATCCATATGTAGGTATGGTGGACTGTCAAAATAAGATTTGGGTTTAAGGGTTTTGAATGCACAAGTAGTATCTCTACTTAGTGCAGAATTTTTGGCTAGAGATATTGAGCAAGCACCACATGTTAAAGGATCTATGACAATATAACTTCTATGTGAATTTGAACAAGCATAAATCATTATGTTGTCTTCCTTGTCCAACGTCAACAATTTTGGCATACAATATTTTGATGGTGGCTCACAATCATATTCCTTATGTGATGTTATTACTCACCTTAAGATTAGCATATGATTTTTTTTCATTTATTTCCCTTTCTTTTTAGTGAAACA
Organism: Triticum urartu; assembly: GCF_003073215.2. NCBI lineage: Eukaryota > Viridiplantae > Streptophyta > Magnoliopsida > Poales > Poaceae > Triticum > Triticum urartu. The sequence continues at coordinate 297,067,930 of NC_053022.1, forward strand.
TAAAAGTAAATAAAGCAAAACATAAACTAAACTTTATTATATATCTTGAACATGATTACATAGATAGATCACTAAGCAAGCCTCGAAAACAAAGGATCAAACTAAACTGTTATTCAACTAGATCAAAAGATAACTAAAGATCAAACTAAAATAGATAAAGGAAAATATAGTGGTGATGATACGATACCGGGACACCTCCCCCAAGCTTGGCACAAGCCAAGGGGAGTGTCCATACCATGAACTCAAGTCTCCTTTGGTGATGAAGAAGGTGGATGTGATGAGGTAGTAGGCCTATCCTTCAGGCTCAAAAGATGCTCCAATCTACGAATGATGCTCTAGAGGGCAATGATGTGCTCTTGCAATAGAATATTTTCACGAGTAAGATATTTATTTTGCACATGAACCATTTTGATGATCCGAAAAGCTTCAACCTCAGTGGGGATAAGATGATCATAGTAAGGTTTAAGGATATCTTCTTCTTCATCTCCCGCTGGAATGGTTTGCCCCACTGCTGGGGTTTGATCTCCTGCAGCTTCCTTGGCCTTGTGACCCTCGATGATTCCTTCTGGTGCCTCTCTCTTCATCAACCAAGCATCTTCTTCTAGTTTGTTGGAAGAGGGGGAAGACATGATGCCCGGCTTAATGAATCTGACAGAAAAACAACAAGAAAGAAGAACATAAGATTTCTCTGTGATACGGTGTTCAATACGTTCGGCGCATATCCGAGCAATGCCTTCAACAAGGTAATGACATAAAAAACATCGCCATTGCCAGATATAACTAGCTCGGGTCAGACCTAGGCTTTCACCTCAGACCTCGCGACCGGGTGATCGAGTAGCACCACCATCGAAGTCACTCAAGTGTTGTCGCCACCACTTTTCCTCGATCCCAACAGTTACATGTGCTGCGACTGCTGCTGCTACACAACCATTCATCTGCATCATGTCCTCGCTCATAATTTGCATCTCACCGCTGAAGTCAACCACCGTATATTGATATGAACACTCCGATATTCCAGTGACCACTGTCACCGTGGAGCCGTCGAAGATCGCCGCAGCACAATGCACAATCATCTCCACTTGGCTGACCGATTCCGAATCACCATCACCAAGTCGTGGTTCATAGTGCCGCCGGCCAGTCACCATGATACGTCTCCAACGTATCTATAATTTTTGATTGTTCCATGCTATTATTGTCGGTGTTCTGGGAACGGGGGTCCCCAGACTTGCCTGCCTGCGGCCCACGGTGTGGCTCTGTGAGCGGGCCTGTACGACCCATCTTCACCAACAAACACTCAAGACCCTCGCGAGGCGGATGACACAAGACTTCCTCGGGAGCGCCCTCACCAGGCTGGCTTGCGAGGGGCGGAGAGATCAAGGCAAGGCAAACCTCGCGAGGTTCTCGTGACGTGAGCCATGATTACCGAGACCAGGCAGGCGCCAACGTGCACAGTGTCCTTGTTTCCTCTTTGGTGCTAAGGAGGCAAGCGTAGGTGCGGAGTACCGAGGCGTCAAGAAAAGGTTTCCATATTGGTGCAACGAGACCAAGACTAGCAGGACGGCAAGACGGAGGTCACCATGGAGCCCAGGGCGGCGTCACCACCAGAGCCTTTTGCAGACGAAGACTGCTTTTGTCAGGATAAGCTGTACTAGCTGTCCCCTTTCAAATTGGCCGTTGTTGGCTCCCTTCCCGCTCAATATTTGGGGAGAGGACCAGGGCCTCTATAAATAGGGCTAGCCTCCACTATAGGAGGCAACTGATTGGGATCACCCTCACCCACGCAAGCTAGCCAAGCACAAGAACACCTCGCCTCAGGAGGCTGTTCTTCCCCTTGTACTGTCCATCCTCAGCCCAAGAGGCAATCCACCACCACACTAGAGTAGGGTATTACACCACAACGGTGGCCCGAACCAGTATAAATCTTGTGTCCTTTGTGTTGCGAGTTCGTCGGGTTAGCCCTTGAGATCTTAGCGAAACTAGGACATGGATCGGTAGGGGAAGATCTTCGCGCGCACCCCAGTGTTCGAACCTTGAGGGTTTTGCCGGAACTCGAGATCCGACAATAATATTATCTATCTTGGATGTTCTATATGAATTTATATGCTATTTTATATTATTTTTGGGACTAAACCCAGTGCCTAGTGCTAGTTGCTGTTTTTCCTTATTTTTGACTTCTACAGAAAATCAATACCAAACGGAACAAAACTTTATGATGATTTTTCTTGGATGAAAAGACACCTAGGAAGCTTCGGGAGGAGGCCAGAAGACCCACGAGGAGGCCACAAGCCCTAGGGTGGGCCAACCTTGTGCCCTCCCTCCCCGTGACTCCCCTGACCTAGTTCTGCCTCCTATATATTCACATATATTCTCGAACCTCCAGAAGCACCCACGAAAACACTTTTCCACCATCGCCACCTTCTGTTCCCGTGAGTTCCCATCTTGGGGCCTTTTTTGGCATCCTGTCGGAGGGGGATTCAAACACGGAGGGCATCTACATCAACCCTATTGCCCTTCTGATGAAGCGTGAGTAGTTTACCTCAGACCTACGGGTCCATAGCTAGTAGCTAGATGGCTTCTTCTCTCTCTTTGATCTTCAATACAATGTTCTCCTCGATGTTCTTGTAGATATATTCGATGTAATCTTAGTTTACGGTGCGTTTGTTGAGATCTGATGAATTGTGGATTTATGATCAGATTATCAATGAATATTATTTGAGTCTTCTTTGAAACCTAGACTCTGGCCTCGGTGGTTGGATCCGATGAAGGCGACTCTTGAGTGTCGCTCCCTTCTTGAAGGCATTGTTGTTGAAGAATCTCATCATCTGAATGGAGTCATGAGATGGTCGATGCGAATATGGTCATTACTGTAGTTTTTTTAGAACCTCCATATTAGCATTTTATTCGTCAGGCGGAGTGCAATCTGATTGTAGGATATGATACGTCTCCAACGTATCTATAATTTTTGATTGTTCCATGCTATTATATTATATGTTTTGGATGTTTTATATGTATTATTATGCTATTTTATATCATTTTTGGGACTAACTTATTAACCTAGAGCCCAGTGCAAGTTTCTGTTTTTTCCTTGGTTTTGAGTTTCGCAGAAAACGAATATCAAACGGAGTACAAACGGAATAAAACTTTGCGATGATTTTTCTTGGACCAGAAGACACCCAGGGGACTTGGAGTCCAAGCCAGAAGAGCGGTGAGGCGGCGACAAGGGTGGAGGGCGCGCCCTAGGGGGGGGGTCCCTACCTTGTGTCCCCCTCGGGGATCTCCTAACCTAGCTCTTCATCCTATATATTCACATATATTCCAAAACCCTTGAGGAGAGCAACGAAACCACTTTTCCACCGCCGCAACCTTCTGTACCTGTGAGATCCCATCTTGGGGCCTTTTCGGCAATCTGCCAGAGGGGGATTCGATCACGGAGGGCTTCTACATCATTGCCCTTCCGATGAAGCGTTAGTAGTTTACCTCAGACCTACGGGTCCATAGCTAGTAGCTAGATGGCTTCTTCTCTCTCTCTCTCTCTCTTTTATTCTCAATATCATGTTCTCCTCGATGTTCTTGGAGATCTATCCGATGTAATCTTCTTTTGCGATGTGTTTGTCGAGATTTGATGAATTATAGATTTATGATAAGATTATCTATGAATATTATTTGAATCTTCTCTAAATTTTATATGCATGATTTGATATCTTTGTATTTCTCTTTGAATTATCAATTTGGTTTGGCGAACTAGATTGGGTTTTCTTGCAACGGGAGAGGTGCTTAGTTTTGGGTTCAATCTTGTGGTGTCCTCACCCAGTGACAAAGTAGGGGTAACAACACACGTATTGTATTGTTGCCATCAAGGATAAAAAGATGGGGTTTTCATCATATTGCTTGAGTTTATCCCTCTACATCATGTCATCTTACTTAATGTGTTACTCTGTTCTCTTGAACTTAATACTCTAGATGCAGGCAGGAGTCGGTCGATGTGTGGAGTAATAGTAGTAGATGCCGGCAGGAGTCGATCTACTTGACACAGACGTGATGCCTATATGCATAATCATTGCCTTGGATATCGTCATAACTTTGCGCTTTTCTATCAATTGATCGACAGTAATTTGTTCACCCACCGCATTATTTGCCTTCATGAGAGAAGCCTCTAGTGAAACCTATGGCCCCTGGGTCTATTTTCCATCATATTTGTTTCTGATCTACTATTTTGCAATCTTTTATTTTCAGATGTATAAAGCAAAAAAAACCAAAAATATTTTATCTTTTGTTTAGTTTTATCTATCTCTATCAGATCTCACCTTTGTAATTGACCATGAAGGGATTGACAACCCCTTTATCGCGTTGGGTGCAAGTGTTTGATTGTTTGTGTAGGTGCATAGACTGGGGACTTGCTTGTACCTCCTACTGGATTGATACCTTGGTTATCTAACTGAGGGAAATACTTATCTCTACTTTGCTGCATCACCCTTTCCTCTTCAAGGGGAAAACCAACGCAAGCTCAAGAAGTACCAGGAAGAATTTCCGGCGCCGTTGCCGGGGAGGTCTACATCAAGCCTACCAAGTACCCATCATAAACTCTCATCTCTTGCATTACATTATTTTCCATTTGCCTCTCGTTTTCCTCTCTCCCAATTCTAAACAATTTTCAGAAAAATAGAAAAATATTTGCCTTTTTATTCGCCCTTCCTCCGTTCGTCTTTTTGTTTGCTTTTTGGTTGCTCGTTTGTTTGATTGCTTGCTTTGTCACGATGACTCAAGAGAATACCAAGCTGTGTGACTTTTCCAACACCAATAATAATTATTTTATTAGCACTCCGATTTCTCCCGCCACTAGTGCGGAATCTTACGAAATTAATGCCGCTTTGTTGAATCTTGTTATGAAAGAACAATTTTCTGGTCTTCCTAGTGAAGATGTCGCATCCCATCTAAATACTTTCGTTGAGTTGTGTGATATGCAAAATAAGAAAGATGTGGATAATGATATATTGTTAAATTGAAGCTATTTCCGTTTTCACTTCAAGATCGTGCTAAAACTTGGTTTTCATCTTTGCCTAAAAATAGTATTGATTCATGGAATAAGTGTAAAGATGCTTTTATTTCCAAGTATTTTCCTCCCGCTAAGTTCATCTCCCTTAGGAACGATATTATGAATTTTAAGCAACTTGATCATGAATATGTTGCATAATCTTGGGAGATGATGAAATTGATGATAAGATTGCCCTACACATGGTTTGAGTTTATGGATGATTATACAAAACATTTATGCTGGATTGAATTTTGCTTCTAGAAATCTTTTAGATTCGGCCGCCGGAGGTACTTTTATGGAAATTAATGTAGGAGAAGCTACTAAACTCCTAGATAATATTATGGCCGATTATTCTCAATGGCACACCAAAAGATCTTCTACTAGTAAAAAAGTGCATGCGATTGAAGAAATTAATGTTTTGAGTGGAAAGATGGATGAACTTATGAAATTGTTTGCTAGTAGGAGTGCTCCTATTGATCCTAATGATATACCATTGTCTACTTTGATTGAGAATAATAATGAATCTATGGATGTGAATTTTGTTGGTAGGAACAATTTTGGTAATAACGCATATAGAGGTAATTTCAACCCTAGGACGTTTCCTAGTAATTCCTCTAATAATTATGGTAATTCCTACAACAATTCTTATGGAAATTATAATAAGATTCCCTTTGATATTGAGAACAATACTAAAGAATTTATTAGTTCTCAAAAGAATTTCAATGCTATGGTTGAAGAAAAATTGCTTAAGATTGATGATTTGGCTAGGAACGTGGATAGTATTTCTCTTGAGATTGATTCTTTGAAAATTAGATCTATTCCACCCAAGCATGATATTAATGAGTCTCTAAAATCTATGAGGATTTCTATTGATGAATGTAAAGAAAGAACCGCTAGGATGCGTGCTAAGCGAGATTGGTTTGTAAAAACGTGTTCTTTGATTTCTCGTGAAAATAATGATGAAGATCTTAAAGTGATTGATGTGACTCCTATTGAATCTTTGTTTTCTAATATAAATCTTGATAAATATGGGACCGGAGATGAGTCAACTTTAGCTAGAAGGTGTCCCAATGATTCGGAGTTTATAGATCTTGATGCAAAAATTGATAAAAGTGGGGTTGGAGAAGTCAAAACTTTAAGTACCAATGAACCCACTCTTTTGGATTTCAAGGATTTTAATTATGATAATTTTTCCTTTATATATTGTATTTCCTTGTTGCAATCCATGTTGGATTCTCCTCATGCTTATAATCAAAATAAAGCATTTACTAAACATATTGTTGATGCTATGATGATATCTTTTGAAGAAAAACTTGAGTTGGAAGTTTTTATCCCTATAAAGCTTTATGATGAATGGGAACCTACTATTAATATTAAGATTAAAGATTATGAGTGCCATGCTTTGTGTGATTTGGGTGCTAGCGTTTCCACTATTCCCAAAACTTCATGTGATGTGCTAGGTTTCTGTGAATTTGATGATTGTTCTTTAAATTTGCATCTTGCGGATTCCACTATTAAGAAACCTATGGGAAGGATTAATGATGTTCTTATTATTGCAAATAGGAATTATGTACCCATAGATTTCATTGTTTTTGATATATATTGCAATCCTTCATGTCCTATTATTCTTGGTAGATCTTTCCTTAGAACGATTGGTGCAATTATTGATATGAAAGAAGGAAACATTAGATTTCAATTTCCATTAAGGAAGGGCCTGGAACACTTTCCAATAAAGAAAATTAAGTTGCCATATAAATCTATGATGAGAGCTAGTTATGGATTGCATACCAAAGATGACAATACCTAGATCTATTGTAATATGCCTAGCTAGGGGCGTTAAACAATAGCGCTTGTTGGGAGGCAACCAATTTTATTTTCGTTCTTACTTTTTTGGTTCTGTTTTTCAATTAATTTTTCATCTTGCCTCTATTTAGATGTGTTTTTATGTTTTAATTAGTGTTTGTGCCAAGTAAAACCTTTGGGATGGCTTACGGTGATAGTTGATTCGATCTTGCTGAAAAACAGAAACTTTTGCGCCCAGAAAAATAATTTTCATTTTTAATAGAAGCGCGATAAAATGTTAATTCTTTTTGAGGAAGATTAACATACAAATTTCCTATGTTTTCCTAATGTTTTAGAAGTTTTGGAGTTACATAAGTATTCGAGATTTACATATTGCTATAGATTGTTATGTTTTTGACAAATTATGTTTTCTATGTTTTGTTTGCTTATTTTGATGAAATTATGGGTAGTATCGGGGGGTATGAACCATGGAAATGTTGGAATATAGTAGATATTACACCAATATAAATAAATAATGAGTTCACAACAGTACCAAAAGTGGTGATTTATTTTCTTATACTAACAGATCTCATGAGTTTTCTGTTGAGTTTTGTGTTGTGAAGTTTTCAAATTTTGGGTAAAGATTTGATGGACTATGGAATAAGGAGTAGAAAGAGCCTAAGATTGGGGATGCCCAAGGCACCCCAAGGTAATATTCAAGGACAACCAAGAGCCTAAGCTTGGGGATGCTTCGGAAGGCATCCCCTCTTTCGTCTTCGTCTATCGGTAAATTTACTTGAGGCTATATTTTTATTCACCACATCATATGTGTTTTGCTTGGAGCGTCTTGTATGATATGAGTCTTCGCTTTTTAGTTTGCCACAATCATCCTTGCTGTACACACCTTTCGAGAGGGACACACATGAATCGTGATTTATTAGAATACTCTATGTGCTTCACTTATATCTTTTGAGCTAGGCAATTTTGCTCTAGTGCTTCACTTATATCTTTTTAGAGCACGGCGGTGGATTTATTTTATAGAAATTGTTGAGCTCTCATGCTTCACTTATATTATTTTGAGAGTCTCTCTAAACAGCATCGCAATTTGCTTCGGTTATGAATTTAGTCCTACTATGATGGGCATCCAAGAGGAATATAATAAAAACTTTCATATAAAGTGCATTGAATAATATGTGAAGTTTGATTCCTTATGATTGTTTTGAGATATAAAGATGGTAATATTAGAGTCATGCTAGTGAGTAATTGTGGATTGGTAGAAATACTTGTGTTAAGGTTTGTGCTTCCCGTAGCATGCACGTATGGTGAACCGTTATGTGATGAAGTCGGATCATGATTTATTTATTGATTGTCTTCCTTATGAGTGGCGGTCGGGGACGAGCGATGGTCTTTTCCTACCAATATATCCCCTAGGAGCATGCTGCTACCTCTTGAGCTTGCATTGTCTTTTTCCCTTGAAGAGGAAAGGGTGATGTAGTGATACGTCTCCAACGTATCTATAATTTTTTATTGTTCCATGCTATTATATTATCTGTTTTGGATGTTAATGGGCTTTATTTTTCACTTTTATATCATTTTGTGACTAATCGACTAACCCAAGGCCCAGTGCAAATTGTTTTTTTTCCTATTTCAGTGTTTCACAGAAAAGGAATATCAAACGGAATCCAAACGGAATAAAACCTTCAGGAGAGTTATTTTTGGAACAAACGTGACCCAAGGGACTTGGAGTGGACGTCAAGAAACAAACGAGGCGGCCACGAGGCAGGGGGGCATGCCCTCCCCCCCTCGCGGGCCCCTCGTTGCTCCACCGACCTACTTCTTCCTCCTATATACACTAGTAGAAAAAGGGTCAAACGTGAAGCACATTAGTGCCGGTTTGAATTTGAGCCGGCACTAATGTGTACATTAGTGCCGGTTCCAACGGCTAGCCGGGCTGCTCTCATTAGTACCGGTTCATGGAGAACCTTTAGCACCGGTTCGTGCCACGAACCGGTACTAAAGTGAGTGGTGGCAGGATGTTGTCAGTCCGGGGCCCCTCCAGCACCTTTAGTACCGGGTCATATCACGAACCGGTACTAAAGGTCATCCTACATAGACCCTTCGTCCACCCGAGCTCGCTCTGTTCTTCCCCTTTCCCCTCTCCTCTCTGTTCTTTTCCCTCTTCCTCTCAAGCTCATCACACATTTTGCCCAAGATTTGAAGGCCCCCATCCATTCAAATGATCACAAAGGTTAGCAACTCTTTCCTTTCATCTCTCATTGCTAGATTAGCTCGTGCAATGCTTTATATAGTGATTGATTTTTGAGTTTAGTAATTTGGGAGGAATTATATATATGTGCTAGTATTTGATTTATATGCAATTTGAGGTCAAAAATAACACTTAGTTTTGCATATGTAGGTGTGGTTTACTTAGTACCTTCTAAATCTCCATCGTAACCACCGTCGATCGCTCGCAACGTCCCGTCGCCGGCACCACCTTGTGGTGAGCCTCTTGTTCATGAAGTTTTATATAAAAAATTGATGTTTGTGTGATTTGGATATATAGTTACTCGTATAATTATCTTACCCATACGTTGTTTGTTATGCATAGTGCCATGGTTTTGATATCCGTCCCCGTCGGCCCTTGTCCGGGTTATGATTCGGATGTGGTATATTCTCTTTTAAAACTATTCATTGCATTTCGTGTTTATGACAAATTATGCCCATCAAGTTGACATAGATATTTCTATGTAGGAGGTAGTTGAACCCGAAATTCCAACCGACCCTATTGTCGAGAGGTTAAATTTAGTTGAAAGAGAAAACGAGGATTTGAAGAAAAAATTGAAAAGAATTGAGGGGGAGAAGATGGAATTGGAGTTGCATGTTGCCGATGTCGTCGCTGATCACAAGATTAAGATGGAGAAAATGCGCTTGAAGATTAGAAAGATTAGAAAATATGCCATTCATAGTGAGGCTTGGTATCATTATGCTGTTGGATCAATTGTTACCTTAGTTGCGATCTTGATCGCATTTGTTGTTGCATTTAAATTCTTTAGCTAGAGAGTTATTTGTTTGTTGCATTGAAGTGTTGTATGCTCTTTATGTATGAACTTTATGTATTGTATTAATTTGATGTTTTCGGTGCTGTGTATTGAAGATGAGCCGGCAATGGATGTACGATGACCGATGCTCTCCCGAGTTCATTAATGGCGTGCATACTTTTGTGCTTGCGGCTGAGGCAAACAAGCGAGCGGATGGTTTTATGCATTGTCCATGTGCTGACTGTAAGAATGGTTGCAATTACTCTACGTCAAGAACCATTCACGTCCACTTGTTTGAGTCCGGTTTCATGCCCCACTATAATGTTTGGACCAAGCATGGAGAAAGAGGGGTTATGATGGAAGACAATGAAGAAGAAGAGGACGACGACAACTATCCTGGCCATGGGTTCCCTGAATACGATGATACAACAATGAGGGAAGAAGCTGAGCCGGTAATGCGGGAAGAAGCTGAGCCGGCAATGCGGGAAGAAGCTGAAGAAGAGGCATCGGATGAGCCCGTTGATGATCTAGGTTGGGCCATTGCTGATGCAAAGAGAAACTGCGCAAGTGATTTGGAGAAGAAGAAGTTGCAGCGCATGTTAGAGGATCACAAAAAATTGTTGTACCCGAATTGCGAAGGTGACAAGAAAAAGCTGGGCACCACACTGGAATTGCTGCAATGGAAGGCAGAGAATGGTGTATCTGACAAGGGATTTGGAAAGTTGCTGGTAATGATAAAGGATATGCTTCCAAAGGACAACGAATTGCCCGAGAGTACGTACCAAGCAAAGAAGGCTGTCTGCCCTCTAGGGTTAGAGGTGCAGAAGATACATGCATGCCCTAATGATTGCATCCTCTACCACCGTGAGTACGAGGATTTGAACGCTTTCCCGGTATGCGGTGCATTGCACTATAAGATCAGCCGCGATGACCCTGGTGATGTCGAGGGCGAGCGCCCCAGGAAGAAGATTCCTGCCAAGGTGATGTGGTATGCTCCTATAATACCACGGTTGAAACGTTTGTTCCAAAACAAAGAGCATGCCAAGGTGATGCGATGGCACAGAGAAGACCATAAGAAAGACGGAAAGTTGAGAGTACCCACTGACGGGTCGCAGTGGAGAAAAATCAAAAGAAAGTACCGGAAGGAGTTTGTAGATGACGCAAGGAACGTATGGTTTGGTCTAAGCGCAGATGGCATTAATCCTTTTGGGGAGCAGAGCAGCAACCATAGCACCTGGCCTGTGACTCTATGTTTGTATAACCTTCCTCCTTGGTTGTGCATGAAGCGGAAGTTCATTATGATGCCAGTGCTCATCCAAGGCCCTAAGCAACCCGGCAACGACATTGATGTGTACCTAAGGCCATTAGTTGAAGAACTCTTACAACTATGGAATGGAACAGGTGTACGTGCGTGGGATGAGCACATGGGGGAAGAATTTGACCTAAAGGCGTTGCTGTTCGTGACCATCAATGATTGGCCTGCTCTCAGTAACCTTTCAGGACAGACAAACAAGGGATACCGCACATGCACGCACAGTTTGGATGATACCAACGGTATATATTTGGTTAATTGTAAGAAGAATGTGTACCTGGGACATCGTCGATTTCTTCCGAGCAGGCATCTCGTAAGAAAGAAAGGCAAGCATTTCAAAGGTGAGGCGGATCACCGGACGAAGCCTCGCCACCGTACTGGTGCTGATGTACATGATATGGTCAAGGATTTGAAGGTGGTCTTTGGAAAGGGTCCTGGTGGACAACCTGTTCCGAATGATGCTGACGGACGCGCACCCATGTGGAAGAAGAAATCTATATTTTGGGACCTGCCCTATTGGAAAGACCTAGAGGTCCGCTCTGCAATCGACGTGATGCACGTGACGAAGAATCTTTGTGTGACCCTACTTGGCTTCTTGGGCATGTATGGGAAGACAAAAGATACACCTGAGGCACGGGAGGACCAGCAACGTATGCACGGAAAAGACGGCATACATCAGGGTCATGCAAGCTACGCTCTTACCAAAGAAGAGAAGGAAATCTTCTTTGAATGCCTGCTTAGTATTAAGGTACCGTCTGGCTTCTCGTCGAATATAAAGGGAATAATAAACATGGCAGAGAAAAAGTTCCCGAACCTAAAGTCTCATGACTGCCACGTGATTATGACGCAACTGCTTTCGGTTGCATTGAGGGGGCTTCTACCGGAAAACGTTCGATTAGCCATTGTGAAGCTATGTGCATTCCTCAATGCAATCTCTCAGAAGGTAATCGATCCAGAAATCATACCAAGGTTAGAGAATGATTTGGTGCAATGTCTTGTCAGTTTCGAGTTGGTGTTCCCACCATCCTTCTTCAACATCATGATGCACGTCCTAGTTCACCTATGCGAAGAGATTAACATTTTGGGTCCTGTATTTCTACACAATATGTTCCCCTTTGAGAGGTTCATGGGAGTCTTAAAGAAATATGTTCATAACCGTGCTAGGCCAGAAGGAAGCATCTCCAAGGGCCATGAAAATGAGGAGGTCATTGAGTTTTGTATTGACTTTATTCCTGACCTTAAGCCGATTGGTGTTCCTGAATCGCGGCATAAGGGCAGACTGGATGGAAAAGGCACGCTAGGAGGGGAACAAATAATATGTATGGATGGACATTCTCTCACTGAAGCACACTACACAGTTCTACAGAATTCCGCCTTGGTGGCTCCGTATATGGATGAACACAAGAATTTGCCACGCTCCAAACACCCGGAGCGGTCTGATGACTGGATTACACGTGAACAAACCAAGAGTTTCGCCAGCTGGTTGCAGACACGTACCATGCATGACACCTCTATTGAAGATGACCTGTACTTGCTATCCCAGTTACCATCTTCGAATATAATGACTTTCAAAGGGTACGAGATAAATGGTAATACATTTTACACGATCGCCCAAGATAAGAAGAGCACCAACCAAAACAGTGGTGTCCGCTTTGATGCAGAAACCAAGACAGGAAAGGAAACATATTATGGTTATATACAGGACATATGGGAACTTGACTATCGACGTGGTTTGAAGGTCCCTTTGTTTCGGTGCAAATGGGTCAATATGACACGAGGCGGGGTAACGGAAGACCCGCAGTACAGAATGACAATAGTGGATCTCAACAATCTTGCGTATGCAGACGAACCATTCGTCCTAGCCAATGATGTGGCACAGGTTTTCTATGTGAAGGACATGTCTACCAAGCCAAGAAAAAGAAAAGATAAGGAAGGGAATGCATCGTACGATGAGCCAAAGCGGCACATAGTTCTTTCTAGGAAGAGAAACATCGTGGGAGTGGATGACAAGACAGTCATGTCAGAAGATTATGAAAAGTTTGATGAAATTGCTCCATTCACAGTGAATATTGACCCGAGCATCCCGTTAAATGATGAAGATTTTCCATGGTTATGGCGCAAAGGGACACACGCGAAGAAAAAGTTTCACACCCAAAGATCTGGGATGTGATCGGCTTCACTATAATCACTTTCTTCTGTGTTTCACACCCAGGAGGGAATCTCTGTAATAGTTAGGGTAGTTATGTGTTTTGGCATTTGAAACGCGAAGAAATTTTATGTGCAAACAAATTCTTTCATGCCTTTACTGATTTTTTAAAGCTAAATGACCCCAAAATTGAAAAGCATTTCAAATGAACTCAGAAAAGGTTGAAAGTTGGCATGGTATCATAATTTCACCCACATAGCATGTGCAAAAAAGTAGAGAGGGTTACCGCAAAAATTGGATGCACTTCGTGTACTAAATGGACAATCTCTTTCGAAGTATCAGGGTTTCGGACGAAAACTCATCCATTAGAAAAGGCATTTCATTTTTTAAATAACCTAAGCATTACCAAATTGAATATAATGATAAAACACACTAATATTAAACATAATAAAAAAGAATCACTGAAAAATCTATTCTCAAAGTTAAGTTATTCACAAACTAGTGATTCACACAAATTTCAAATAAATCAAAATTTAAACTATTCAAATTTGTAAACTACCGGTACTAACAGAAAGTTTGTAATTTTTTGTACCTAAAGCAAAAATATTCACAAAGAAACTCTAAATACAGCAAAAAAACAACTCAAACAAAAATAAATAAAGCAAAAAAAAGAAAAGAAAAAAAAAGCCCACCTACTGCGCCACAGCGGCCTGCATACGACTAGAAACCCAACCTGTTGTTGGGCCAGGATGCAGGCCCGCAAAGGCCCAGTAGGCCCACAGGGCAGCACAGAACATTTAGGCCCAGTAGGCCTGCTTTGGAGAGGAGCTCGAGGGAGCTACCACACTGGGGCTTATAAACCAGTGCGGAAGCCCCTCGGCTAGCAAGGTGGGACTAAACATTTCGCACCGCACCTGTGCCAGCGCACCCCCTTTAGTGCCGGGTGGTAGCACCAACCGGTACTAAAGGGGGGCCTTTAGTACCGGTTGGAGCCACCACCCGGCACTAAAGGGGATGCGGTTCCCGCCGCTTGGCCTGGCCAAAACAGGCCTTTAGTACCGGTTGGTGGCTCCAACCGGTACTAAAGGTCCATCCTATATAACTAAACACTTCAAAAAATTTAGTTTCTCCTCTGCTTCTTCTCCTCTGCCCCGTCGCCCGCCGCCCCGGTCTCCATAACCCTCGTCGCCGCCCCCGTCCCCGTCGTCGCCGCCCCGTCGTCCCCGTCCCCGTCGTCCCCGTCGTCACCGCCGCGCCGTCCCGGCCCGTCCCGCCGTCGTCCCCGTCCCCGTCATCGCCGTCCCCGTCGTCGCCGCCCCGGCCCGTCCCCGTCGTCGCCGCCCCGTCCCTGTCCCCGTCGTCGCTCCCCGTCCGTCGCCGCGTCCCCGTCGCCGCCCCCCGTCGCCTCTCGCCTCGCCGGTGAGCAAACACACACATAGTTAGTTATAGAAATGTTAGAAATGTTATAGAAATGTTAGAATTGTTAGAAATTTTTCTGTTTTTTAGTTATAGAAATAGTTATAAAATAGTTAGAATTGTTAGAAATTTTTATGTTTTTTAGTTATAGAAATAGTTATAAAATAGTTAGAATTGTTAGAAATTTTTCTGTTTTTAGTTATAGAAATATTAGAAATGTTATACAAATGTTAGTTATATATAGAAATGTTATAATTTTTTTTTTCTGTTTTTTAGTTATAGAAATATTAGAAATGTTATAGAAATGTTAGTTATATAGCATTGTTAGAAATGTTATAGGAATGTTAGTTATATAGAAATGTTAGAAATTTTAGTTATCAAAATCCAATCATTAAAAATATGTTACTTTTTGCGGGCATATAGCTAGTATTTGTTCTGGACGATGCCTGGCCCGCATCCTCGCCGTCGACCTGTCCGCGACGACGTCCGGCTGACCCATGTCTGGGACTGGGCTCCGCCGGGCTGGCACTGGGAGGTGCTGCCTAGAGGGGCACGCCGCTTGATGAGGAACCCGGCCCCGGGTCCCGTCATCGACCCTGATCTCGTTTGGTGGCGTTTGCGTGGGCCAGTTTCGGTGCGGAGGGAGCCGGCCCCGCCGGAGGAGGTACGTCGCCGTGTCAGGGAGGAGGACGAGCACGTCCATCGCTACATGGTTGCGTTAGAGGGCGGCAGGTTCTCCAATACCTGGCAGTTTCTTCAGGGATCTCACTCCAGCTATGATCCTGTGAGGGTTCCTTCTCTTTGGGTGTCCACCGCCCGCGCCGAAGGAACCGCGAGTGTCCTAGATTCTTCTATAGTATTCGATCTTTATTAGCTACCTAGCCAGTGATGTACTCAATATATAATATTTGATACGATGTATTCGAGATTATATATTATTTGAGACGATGTATTCGAGATTATATCTATTATTCGAGACGATGTATTCGAGATTATATCTATTATTCGAGACGACGTATTCGAGATTATATTCGATGATGCTTATTATGTACTATGATTGATTCAGTTTTTCCTTATTGATTGAATGCATCCATGCATTGTAATTTGAATATATTTCTTTTGGATTAGTTAAACAAAACCTATGGCGGACAATACCGGCAGAGAGGGAGAAGAGGCCCTGTTCAATATCATACGCAATCCTCGCGGGCCAGATGATGATCAGAATGAAGAAGATTATGACGGCTCCGAATATCTAAACAACACCGGGGAGGGTGATATGATATTCGATCACGACGACCGAATTGATGAAGTCGTGAGCTATGAATATGACGAAGAAAATGTTGATCTTGAAACAACAAAGACCGGCGAGGTATATATATTTATATAAGCAGACATTTGGTGATCATCACATGTTTTAAATGACTTGAAGATATATTAATGAATCAATCTTTCTTCTTTCAGCCATCCGGATTGCCGGGGTGCTGATCCACGGGCACCTATGGGACCGGCGGACCGGGCCCCTTTCGGTTCGGCGGGGGCGGAGGTCGCGTGAAGAGCAGATCAAGGCGAAGCACGCGAGCGATTTACCCAGGTTCGGGCCGCACGGATGCGTAAAACCCTACTCCTGCTTTGTGGTTTTGTATTGATTTCTAGCTCGGGAGCGCGGAGTGCTACAGTACACACCAGCGACTAGCAAGACCGAGCGTGAGTGTTCGAACTGGCTAACCCCCCCTCCACGTTGCACACGGGCCTCCTTTTATATGCTCAAGGGGTTACCGACAGGTGGCAACGGAGGTAAAGGGCAGAAATGGAAAGGTGCTGTGGTAGGTACAGCTACCTGTTACAGTGTATCATACCTAACCCTGGCGGCAGGGGACAAGGGCATTAATTGCCCGTCTGTGTCGCCTAAACAGTACCGAAAGGGACCGCTAGGGACGCCACCGTTTGCCACGATGGTTATCTTGTCAGCGCCTGCTTGCCACCGCGCACCCCTAGCTGCACGGCCTCCTGCCACGTGTGCTTGGGAGGGTCCTAGAGCGACACGTTGGCGGATGTTCTGGAGCGCAGGCACGAAGTGGGGGTTTCCCGCGGCAAGCTCCTTGCCGCGGTCGTCGTCTTGTCGTGTTCGGGAGCTTGTCGCTCACCGGGCCTTGCCGGGACGCGTGGCGCGCCGCGGCAGGTTTTCTTGGTATGCCTTGGTTGGCCTTCCCGGCAAGCTCCTCTTGCCGGGGTTTTGTTTCCTTCCTGGCCAGCTCCTCTTGCCAGGGCCTTGGTTTGAGTACTTTGCTCTTGAATGGTCTTCAAAGTAGCCGCGGAGGGTCTTGGCGGTCACTCGGCAAGCCTGGCCGCGGGATGCTACGACTGCCCGTGCACAAGTTCGGGATACTAGGGTACCCCTACTCTAGTACACCGACAGGAGCCCCCGGGCCTGGGCCAGACACGTTACCGAGCGCTGTTGGGCCAGGCCCAAAACAGTGCACGGGCACGCGCGGCCTAGGTCACGCCGCATATCTCTCCGCTTCCACCGCGCACGCCCAGAATGGCACGCGCCAAACGCGGCGTCGTGGGTGACGTGGGCGGCGTGCGCGGGGCTAAGCCCCGCGAGCATGCGTCAGGCCATGATGAAGGGGACGGTTCATGCCCTCCTCCCTAAACGGAGGTAGGCGTGGGGGCGTGGTGCATTTACTGGACGGGGCCAGTGCGCGGTTTTCGAGGCGTCCACTCCCCGCGATCATGGGGTGGGGCGAGGCCGCCTCATTCCTCGCCTCGGTTCTTCATCCCCGCCACGCGGCTCCCATGCGCTTGGGGTCGCGGATGGTGGAAGCGGAAAAACTGGGCCGTCGCGAGCAGAGGCAGCGGGTCGGCCCCGACTCCCTGCTCTTCCCGTGCCTTGATTCGCTGAGCGGGGCAGCCGAGCCCCCACCTCGCTCCTTTATAAAGAGCGGGAGGGGAGCACAGAAGCCCGCACTCTCTCATCTCCTCCTTTCTTCAGCTTCTGCTCCCCTTTCTCTCATTCGCCATGGAGAAAGGGAACCCTGGCCCTTCATCGGTGGCGGCGAGGGTCGCCGCCAGACAGCGCACCCCTCCCTCTCCCGCGCCCGTGGTGGCAGAGCCAGCCATAAGGGGAAGAGGGAGGGGGCGAGGTCGTGGTCGAGGTCGAGGACGAGGTCGAGGCGCTCGGGGAAGAGGCGGACGGGGCGGCACGCCAGCTTCGCTTCCGCCGGCGGTTCCTCTCCCCACGGCGGTCCATATAGGGGACGACCCTTGCGAGTTCTTCGTCAGGCTGCGCCGGGCGCCTCGTCGTCGCCTCCGACTTCCAGCTCCATTTGCGAGCGCGATGGAGTTGGACCCGCCCGAGACACTGAGACTACACATGAGGGGCTGTGGGATCAGCGGCACGCGAGTCTGCGTTGTATTCCCAGCCCCTAATGTGATGTATCTTGATCGAGGGTGGAAGACGTTTGCCCGTATCCACAGCCTGATGGAGGGGTTTACCCTCCATTTTAAGTTGATGGAGGGCGATCTCCTCTCCGTCAAGGTCTTCGGGTGCTTCGGCACTCGGACGAAGTGCTGCGTGGACAGCTCCTCCGATAGTGAAGGCTCCCCCTCGAGCGAGAGTGACGAGGAGGAGAGCGACAGCGATGATGAGGGTAGCGGGCGGCGGGATGGCGGGTCTGACTAGGTGTCGGGCGCCGCTTCGTGCGGCACCGGTGACCCCATCATCCGTGTCGCCGGCTCCTTGAACTCCCCGGGGTCGTCTCCTTGGGCGACTGGCGTAGGGAGGCTGCGGAAGGGGAAGAGGGCTGGCGACAAGGCCGTCAAGTCGGAGTACGAGGGCGTGGTGCCCTCGACAGCGTGTTGACGTCCTGCCGCCCCGTCTTCGAGCCCCGCTTGCGGCGCCGCCATCACCGTCCAGCCTTCGGACGGCCTCCGGGATGTTCTCTTGGTGTCTTCTGGCACCCGTAGTTCGCCTAGGCGCCCCTTTTGCCCTTTTCGCCTCCTTGACCTACCTCCTGAAGAGAGGGACAGGAAAGGGATTACGGGCATCTTATCTTTTTAATTTGTAAGCCTTCAGGCCTTAGCTGCATCTAAAACTTGTAATCCTCTCTTTCATGTTTTTCATCCTCTATGGACTGTACCTGAGTGGGATGTTTTTTAATGAAAAGGGGATGCTTGCCGGGTTATTCGTCTCGCGGGTTGAACCCACGCCAAGGAGCAAATCCTTGGTATCCCTCGGACAGACATTTCATCTCCCGGCAACAGGCCCTGCCGCCTTCCCACGTCGCTCGACCTTTCTCCCGCCTTTGACGGAGGCGGGAACGAGGTGGGTGCGGCCTCCTCGTTTCATCCCTTTGCTGCCGCGACTACGACCAAACTTGGCCCCGGGAACGAGCCCCAGGGCCTAGAGTTGAGGGAGCACGGCAGTTTTCGGGAAGGAACGCGGTTTCGCATTCCCCAGTCCATAAGAGGATGCATGATGAGGGACGAAAGACTTATCTGATATCGCAGCCCCCGGCAACCCTGGCTTGCCGTGGATGACTCTTGGTACTCGCAGCCCCCAGCAACACTGGCTTGCCGGGGCCCAAGCGCCGGCGCGCCCTTCTTCTCCTTTTCGTCCTCAAGCGGTCTGGCCAGGATATGCGAGCCCTGCGAACGAAAGAGAAGCAAAGGGACGGACACTCGACCTCTAAGCTAGGGGTTAGCCGCTGTTAGGCACTATCAACCCTAACCAAGGACGAGACTCGACCTAGCATGCATGCTATAACCCCGGGGTGCCAGCGCTTCATTTACTTGTGCTCAGGGTCTGCGCCTGGCTTTGTACAAAGGATTACATGCAACAGCGGCAAGACTTGTACAAAAGGGTGGTTGCCGGACAGGGTCCGACAACCGCGCCTTACGGGTAAAACTTACGAAGATGCTCGATGTTCCAGGAGTTGCTCACTGGTACGCCATCTTCGATCTCAAGGCGGACAGCGCCAGGCCTTGTGACTCGCTTCACCCGGTAAGGGCCTTCCCACTTCGGCGTCAACTTGTTGGAATTCTTGGCGGACTGAACGCGCCGAAGAACAAGGTCGCCTTCCTCGAGACTTCTGGCGTTAACTTTGCGGCTATGGTAGCGGCGCAAAGCTTGCTGGTAGCGAGCAGCTCACACAGCAGCCTGAAGACGGTCTTCCTCAAGGAGCAGCGCGTCATCTTGTCGCAGCCGCTCTTGCTCGAGCTCATCATAAGCGAGCACTCGAGGTGACCCGTATACGAGTTCCGTGGGGATAACTGCCTCTGCTCCATAGACTAGAGCAAAAGGTGTTTGTCCAGTGGCTCGATTTGGCGTCGTTCTGATCGACCAAAGAACCACCGGCATCTCCTTGATCCAGTTCCTTCCGCACTTGTGCAGCTTGTCAAAAGTTCGGGTCTTGAGCCCGCGTAGCACTTCAGCATTTGCCCTCTCCGCTTGACCGTTGCTTCTCGGGTGAGCAACAGAAGCGAAGCAGACCTTAGCGCCAAGATCTTGGACGTACTGCGTGAAGGTGCGGCTCGTAAATTGCGTACCGTTGTCAGTGATTACCCTATTAGGGATCCCGAAGCGGCAAACAATCGACCTGAAGAGCTTGACGGCTGACTGTGCTGTCACCTTCCTCACTGGTTCCACTTCCGGCCACTTTGTGAACTTGTCGATTGTAACGTACAAGTACTCAAAGCCCCCGACAGCTCGGGGAAAGGGTCCGAGGATGTCGAGCCCCCAGACCGAAAATGGCCAGGATAAAAGGGATCGTCTGGAGAGCTTGAGCTGGTTGGTGTATCTGCTTGGAATGAAACTGACACGCTTCAAACTTGGTTACTTGTGCAGTTGCATCCTAGAGGGCTGTTGGCCAGAAGAAACCTTGCCGGAAAGCTCTACCGACGAGTGCTCTTGCGCCAATGTGGTGACCACATATGCCTCCATGTATTTCTGCCAACAACTTTTGTCCATCTTCCTGGGGAATACACTTCAATTTCACACCGTTGAGTCTTCTTCTGTACAGTGTCTTGTCGACAAATTGGTACATACTTGACTGCCGGGCTACTCTCTCCGCTTCTTCTTGCTCTTCGGGAAGTCCTCCTGTCTGAAGGAAATGGACAATCTGCTGTGCCCATGCTGGAGCTTGTGGCTCGACAACAAGGACTAAAGGCAGATCTGCTGCTGCGGGAACATCCACTTCTGCGGCAAGAACCTGCGGCTCTGCCGGAGCTTGACGTTCCCCGACAAGCTTGCCGGAGCAAAACTTGTCGGGAGCTTCTGCTTCAACGGAACAAGCCCTAGGGCTTGCCGGAGCATCTTGCTCCTCAGCGCTCTTGGTGTTGATCTTGGAGACTGCTGTGGGAATATCCGCTTCTACGGCGAGAAGCTGCGTCTCTGTCGGAGCTTGACGTTCCCCGACAAGCTTGCCGGGAGCTTCTGCTTCAACGGAACAAACCCTAGGGCTTGCCGGAGCAGACTGCTCCTCAGCGCCTTCGACGTTGATCTTAGGGACCTTCTTGGCGGCGGCTTCAGGAAGCTCTGCCGGCAAATAGTCACCAGAAATCAACTTCCTTTTCTTGCTCTGTCCAGTTGATGGTGTTACGGACGGTTGAGTCAGCTTGAGCACAAAGATCCCTGGTTCCACAGGTAGCTTAAGTGCGGCACATTTTGACAGGCCATCAGCAATGGCGTTGTGAGATCTTGGAACATGCTCCATTTGTAGGCCGTCAAAGTGCTTTTCTAGCTTTCTCACTTCGTCAACGTAAGCTTCCATCAACGGACTCTGATAATTCTTGTTTACTTGGCGGACGACAAGCTGTGAGTCACCCCTGACAATGAGCTTCTTGATCCCAAGGTCTGCCGCGATCCTGAGACCGGCAAGCAATCCCACATACTCTGCAGTATTGTTTGTTGCTTGCTCCTTGGGAAAGTGCATCTGGACTACGTACTTGAGGTGCTCTCCGGTGGGTGCGATAAGCAGCACACCAGCGCCGGCGCCTTGCAGCGAAAAGGCACCATCAAAGTACATCAGCCACTCTTTGCTTGCTTCCTTGTCGGGGATGCTTGTTTCTGGAATTTCTTCATCTGGTGTTGGCGTCCATTCTGCTATGAATTCTTGGCGCTCCACTGCCTGCTTCCTGACTTTCTGCTTGACGGTCCACGCATGAGGACAAACGGCAAGGTGGTGCTCAATCACTTTCCTGGGAACACTGGGGATGTCAGACGGCTGCCATGCAAACACGTCGACATTCGCCCGCAGGAAAGTAACGAGCGCGCTTTCCTATTTAGGGTCGAGCGTGGCACTGATGGTGAAGGTACCACCAGCGCCGTCCTCCTTGGCGGATACCTTCTTCGTCTCTGGCGAAGCCGCCATCGTCTTCTTGCACTTGCCGGTGGAGCTCGATGGTGCGTCCTCGACGGCAGCGCAGCACTCCGAAGAGGTGCGCTTGCCGGAGTGGGCATCCGAACTCTTGCCGAACTTGGTCTTCTTCCCCCCGGGAGCTTCAGCGGCAAGTGGATTGCGATCTGCCGTGGCTGCTGCTTCCCGGTAGATCTTGTCGGCACAGATAAGAGCATCCTTCTTGTCGCCAGGGACAGAAATGACGCTTATCGGGCCTGGCATCTTCAGCATGTTATATGCGTAGTGAGAGGTTGCCATGAACTTGGCGAGTGCTGGACAGCCAAGTATCCCATTGTAGGGCAATGGGATATCGGCAACGTCGAATGTGACCTTCTCAGTCCTGAAGTTTAGCTCGCTGCCAAATGTTACCGGCAGCGTGACCTTCCCCTTCGGCTTGCTCCTTCCTGGGTTGATTCCTTGGAATGTGCCGGTCTCTTCGAGCTCGTTGTCAGGGATTTGGAGTTTCTGGAGTACAGCGGAGGAGATCAGGTTCAAGCCGGCCCCGCCGTCAACTAACATCTTAGTGACCTTGAGGTTGCGGATAGTTGGTGAAACCAACATCGGCAGGCACCCGACCGCAGTTATGCGATCAGGGTGGTCCTCAATGTCAAAGATGATAGGCGTGCTGGACCATTTCAGAAGCTTGCGCGATTCGACAGGTGGTTCCGCTGCGTTGACTTCCTGCGCCCACTGCTTGAGTTGGCGGTGTGAAGTGTGCAGAGAAGAACCGCCATCAACGCACAAGACCTCTGTGGCTTTCTGAAACTCCTGTTCACTGGTCTCAACATCATCCATGTCTTCGTTGTCGTCATCTCCATCGTTGTCGCGGCCGCGGGGAGGCCTGTCTCCTTGCCGCTGCTTGGCCTTGTCGCGGCGTCCTCCCCGTCCGGCGCGCTTCTTGCCGGATTCTCCAACACCCCCTTGGGCCCTCTCCTTGTCGCGCCGCTCGTACTCAGCTTTTTGCTGCTGGACAAGCTGCTCGACTTTCTTGCAGCTCTGGAGGTCATGGCCCTTGGTCCGGTGAATCTTGCAGTATTGGTTGTCGGAGCCGTCCTGCTTGTCGGCGGCCGCCACAGCCTGGCAGTTGGTGCATGCGGCAACCTCCTTGCCGGAGCTACTGACCTTGGCTCGCTTGGCGCCGCCGTCACTGCCGGACTGCTCAAAGACCAGCACCTCTTTGTTCTGCTTCTTCCTGTTGTTGCGCCGCCGGTTTTTCTTTGCCGGGGCGGCATCCTCGCTGTCAGATCCCCCTGCTCCAGTGCTTTCTCCGGGGAATTTCCTCCCTTCCTCAGCGCGTGCACACTTGTCGGCCAGGGCATATAGCTCGCTGACGTCCCGAATCTTGCACATCGCCATCTCCTCCCGCATCCTGCGGTTACGCACGTTCTGATGGAACGCGCTGATTACCGCGGCAAGGTGGATATTTGGGATGTTGTGCTGTACACGGCTGAACCTCTGGATATACTTGCGCAGGGGCTCTCCTTCCTTCTGGACGAGCAGATGAAGATCACTCTCTTGGCCATGAGGTTTGTGGCCGCCTGTGAAGGCGCCGACAAACTGATGGCATAGATCAGCCCAGGAGGATATGGAGTTGTCCGGCAAGTGCATGAGCCAGGACCTGACGTTGGGCTTGAGCACCAACGGGAAGTAGTTGGCAAGGATATTATCGTCCCGCCCCCCAGCAGCCTGCACCGCGATGGTGTAGATGCTGAGGAACTCCGACGGATGCGACTTGCCGTCGTACTTCTCTGGTACATCTGGTTTGAAATTCTTCGTACTGGGCCACTGGACTTGCCGCAGCTCACGAGTGAACGCAGGGCAACCTACCGCGTACGGCAAGTCGCCTGGTTCCCCTGGCGCATGCACGTCAACAGAGGGCCCAACGCGCTGGTCTGATTGACGCCGCGCTTCTCTCCGGCGCTCGATGCGAGTAGGAGCGTCTTCTTGTTGTCGTTCTTGAAGAACTTGGCGCTGATCGCGACGAGCTCGCGGATCTGACGATGCGGTGGAGTCGCTGTCGAGGTGGACCCGGCGAGTCGGCGATCTTGGCCTTCGGGGTGGAGAGTGCACAGTAGTTGCACCCCCACCAGTCTTGTCGTCTCTGGCTCGTGCCTGGCTGGCTTGCCGCGGTTGAGACGTGCTCGGCTGCCGTGGAGTGTCGCCGTTGGCGAAGCCGATGAGACTCTGGATAGTGGCTCTCCAGTCGTCGATCTTGTCCGCCGCTGGAGGGTAGTCTAGGAGCAGCTGAGCTCGCGCCAAAGCTTCTGCTGCGGTGGCGGGTGGCGGTGGCGAACGATGCGAGGAGCGGGATATGCTCGGACTTCTAACTACGTTAGAAGGAGCAGTATCTCGTCCAGGCGACCGTGTCTCGCTCGCGCCAGCAGGTTGACGTGCATGGTGGTCCTGGGCGCTCCGAGATCCACCAGCTCGATCTTGATCTAGCGAACGCATGGTACCGTGAGTACCATGACGCTGCCGGTCCCGTGCCTCCTGAGATGGGCGCGGTGCATGCACGGACGCCGAGGTCTTGGAGTGTGCCCGGTCATTGTGGGAGCCGGCTACGCCGCCGATGGGCAGCGCAGCCTTGTCCTGGGACCTGGCAGCACCGTGAGTTCCCTCGTCGACGCGTGTCCTTCCGCTGGTGCCTGCCCCACCAACCGTTTGCTTCGGCGGTGGCTGGCTCGGCGCAGACGGAGCAGCTGCCTCCGAAACTTTCTTCTTCGGCGGCATGTTGATAAAGATGATGAAGATCTAGCTCGCGAGAACGCCGGATCTGGTTCACACAACTTCGACGCCCGCTACCTGGCACGCCAAAGATGCCGGGGTGCTGATCCATGGGCACCTATGGGACCGGCGGACCGGGCCCCTTTCGGTTCGGCGGGGGCGGAGGTCGCGCGAAGAGCAGATCGAGGCGAAGCACGCGAGCGATTTACCCAGGTTCGGGCCGCACGGATGCGTAAAACCCTACTCCTGCTTTGTGGTTTTGTATTGATTTCTAGCTCGGGAGCGCGGAGTGCTACAGTACACACCAGCGACTAGCAAGACCGAGCGTGAGTTTTCGAACTGGCTAACCCCCCCCCTCCACGTTGCACACGGGCCTCCTTTTATATGCTCAAGGGGTTACCGACAGGTGGCAACGGAGGTAAAGGGCAGAAATGGAAAGGTGCTGTGATAGGTACAGCTACCTGTTACAGTGTATCATACCTAACCCTGGCGGCAGGGGACAAGGGCATTAATTGCCCGTCTGTGTCGCCTAAACAGTACCGAAAGGGACCGCTAGGGACGCCACCGTTTGCCACGATGGTTATCTTGTCAGCGCCTGCTTGCCACAGCGCACCCCTAGCTGCACGGCCTCCTGCCATGTGTGCTTGGGAGGGTCCTAGAGCGACACGTTGGCGAATGTGCTGGAGCGCGGGCATGAAGTGGGGGTTTCCCGTGGCAAGCTCCTTGCCGCCGTCGTCGTCTTGTCGTGTTCGGGAGCTTGTTGCTCACCGGGCCTTGCCGGGACGCGTGGCGCGCCGCGGCAGGTTTTCTTGGTATGCCTTGGTTGGCCTTCCCGGCAAGCTCCTCTTGCCACGGTTTTGTTTCCTTCCCGGCCAGCTCCTCTTGCCGGGGCCTTGGTTTGAGTACTTTGCTCTTGAATGGTCTTCAAAGTAGCCGCGGAGGGTCTTGGCGGTCACTCGGCAAGCCTGGCCGCGGGATGCTGCGACTGCCCGTGCACAAGTTCGGGATACTAGGGTACCCCTACTCTAGTACACCGACACGGATCGAGCAAATCTTCAGGCAACAGGACGAAACGAGGCCCGAACAAAAAGTTGAAGGAGGGCATAAAGTACAATATCAAGGCAATCAAACCTAATGGCGAACCATTCGCGCCTAAGAAGATTGCGGACAAGTTCGTTCGTCAGTGCGGAGTTCTTGTGAAGGACCTACTCCCGATCTCCCTTCAAGAATGGAGAGAGCCATCAAAGCCACGTCCAGGAGTTACTTTTGTCGACGACAGACAAAAACATTTGCTTTGGGAAACGCTCATGGAACATTTCACCCTACCAGATCATTTCACAAAAGCAGATGTGGACAAAGTCAAGGACCATGCTCTTAGGAAGATGGCGGTTGTATTCAAGAACCACAAGATTCGTGAATGGGCCAAGTACGTCAATGGAGGAAGGAAGACTCCAGTATTCGAGGGAGTACTAGAGAAGCAAAGAGCTCATTGGGATGATTTCGTGAAATTCAAGGATTTAGAATTATCTAAGGAACGGTCGAGAATAAACAAGGCCAATGCCGCAAAAAAGGATAAGTTCCATAAGCTGGGTCCAGGTGGCTATGCGGTGGGATTGCCTAAGTGGGATAAGTCTGAGAAAGAGATGCTAGATGCAGGTGTCACTCCAGAGACATTGAGCTAGCCCCCCAGGTGCAGGACTTGGTTCTATGCGCATGGGGGGGAGTTGGACCCGAAGATAGGCAAAGTTTCCAAGAAGGCATGTCTGGACGGAGCCGAAGATAAGCTACTTGTTGCAATAGAAGAGGATCGATCCGGGTTGTTCGAGCCCAACAGAGAGAACGACGAGCTTACGCGTGCCCTGGGAAATCCTGAACACCCGGGAAGAACACGAGGCATGGGCGCTATTCCGTGGTATGAGGGGTTTTCGGACTGGAACGCCGACTATAGAACCCGTGCGAGAAAGAAGATTGCGGAGGAGAAGAAGAGGAAGATGGAGGAGGAGCAGAGGAAGCTAGACTATGAACGCCTTCAAGGCCTAGAATCAGCGCACGCGGACTTGGCAATCAAATTCCAGCGGCAGCAGGAGCAGATCGACTCACTTAGCCAGCAAAGGGGGTCTCAGCAGCTAGCGGATGATCCACCAATGGATAGCACTGTCCCATCCATGCCGAGAAGCAGTGTGGGTTCCGCCCCGGGCGACGCATTGCTGGATAGCTACCCAGTGGATGACATCATGGAGAACACTAACTGTGAGCTACACTTCAAAATGAAGAACATATCCATGAAGGTGGCGGACGCCCTTGCTTTTACAAATCCCCCCGAGGCAACCTTCCATTGCAACCCGATTCCAGCGGGCTATGCTCGTGTCTTGGTTGATGAGGTGGTGGACCAATATTCAGGGCTAGAGCTTGACATTCCTGGAGGTGACGATGAGCACACACTAGGAGAGGCCAACCATCGTATCATCCTATGGAGAAAGGATCGCATCATCTTTCCAAGGCCACCGACACCGCGTCATCCGACTCCTCGTCGCAGTCCGCCACCGAGTCAGCATACTCCCACTCCTCCAAGTCCACCAACGCGTCAGGCCACTCCTCCTCCAAGTCCGGCACAGCTTCAGGCCACTCCTCCTCCAAGTCCGGCAAAGAGTCAGGCCACTCCTCCTCCAAGCCCAGCACAGCTTCAGGCAACTCCTCCTCCAAGTCTGGCACAGCTTCAGGCCACTCCTCCTCCTCCAACTCAGCCACGTCAGCCGTCTTCGCCGCCTCAGCAATCACGGAAGAGAGACGCCTCAGCTATGGTGCGTAGCGGTACAAGTCGAGGTAGTACTGCACGTACAGGCGGAGGCAAGCGATTTCAATATGGTCCAAGAAGCCTCGTGCCTCTTCCGCAGAGGCCTTACGACAAGTCCGAGGAGGAAAACGTAGCCATATCGAAGGCCGAGGTGGAAGCCCATTTTGCATCGAAACCGCCACCGTCGCCAAGGGAGAAAGTGCCTGTGGAAAAGATTGACCACTTCATTCGTATGGCTAGACCACCAGCTCCCAAGCCTGTTGACTCAGACTATGGGCGCCACATCAAGAAGTTAAATCGAGCACGTCTACAAAAAGAGGCGAGCTCGAGCTCGAGCAAATCAGCTGGCAAAAGGAGCGGTAAAACCGTTCCCCAGCTGGGAGAACAGGCGGCGCAATCAATCCCCCCGCTTGTTGTGCCAACAACACATGAGAGTAGGCGCGCCCAATATTATTGTGGGCAAACCGTTAACGTTCCCGGGCTGGGCGATGTCGTAATAACTGAGGAGCATATTGCGCAGGCTGAATCGATCGGGATCACTGTTGGAAAACTCCTCAATATCGAGCCCATGTCTCCGACTAGAGAGGAGGAAACAAAACGGAAATATGCCCGGGGCCAACCTTTGGTCGAGCCAGAGGAGGTCAATAAGCTCCCAACGAGAATGTATGCATTGCATCAATGTTACATGGACATTACCAAGATTTCCAATCGAGAGTCCCTCATGGTGAATGTCAACGAGGAGCATTACTACCATAAGAAAGCTGTGACCGTTGAGTATTCAGAACTTTTTCATCTATACAATAAAGACGCACTCGACAAATCTATCGTCAGTTGCTATTGTCTGTAAGTGATTTCTTTCTGTAATTTAAGTCTCAAGCTAGCTGATCATTTTGATCAATCATTACCTGTAATTATCCTCACTATATTCTTTTCTGTGGTATTATGCAGGATGAAGATTTATGAAATGAAAAAAGGTGGACGCTATGGCATTGGGTTCGTTAATCCAAATACCATTAATGAATACACATGGAAAATAGATCCATATCACGCAAAATATGTAGAGGAAAGCATGCTACAGTTCTTCAAGGAACTCAAATAAAATGAAGATATACTACTTCCTTACAACTTCCAGTGAGTCACACTGTCTTGTACTACAAATTCTGTTTTTCCCTACTAGCTATAGCTACATGTTTTTGCTTACATATGCCCGCTTAATTAAGACATGCAAACGTGTGTGCATGCAGATTTCACTGGATCTTGTTAATCATTAAAGTTGATCAAGGAACAGTTGAAGTACTAGACTCGCTACTTAAGAAAGCAAGTGACTACGGCATCATGAAGGGGATAGTCAACAGGTAATTTCAATCATTATTAACTATATCTCAACCTATTTAATTAGTTCATCATTTCCTGATAACAACTATTTAATAACCCATTTATTCATTTTCTTTGTCGGCGGGCAGGGCTTGGGCAAAGTTCATCAGGGCCACTCCAGGCGCATGGAAACAAAATCTGAAATGGTATCGACCCAAGGTAAGTAATTAAGTAGTACTAGCTAGCTGCCATCTCTTTAATTATCATGCTTGATTAATTATTATCTGATCAAATTCCATTCTCGTAAAGGCCCTGAAGCAGGCGCCGGGGAATGATCTATGTGCATACTACATTTGCGAGAACATTCGCATGATGGCGTCCGAAAGGAGCAAATCTCAAAGACAGGAGTGGGTACGATATCGATTGTTAGAACACTATTCACAATTTTTACACCATTATCGATATCTAGTCACACAACTAATACACATGCATATTGATCTCCTTCTTAAAGATTCAAAGAGGTGCGGGACAAGCTCCTAGCACAAGACCGCATAGAAGCAATTCAAGAGGAAATAGCGGGATTTTTGCTCGACCAGGTCATAGATCCCAAAGTAGAATACTATTACCCGCTACCGCCCCCATGAACCACTTCCAATTGTTATCGTGCTCCGAAGGCACCAATTAGCTAGGCTAATGCCACTGGCACCAAAGGCACCAATTAGGAGAAATTGTATATATAGACATGTGTGTATATATGTGTGAATTAATTAATGGTGGTTGTGAGACATTCGATGATATATATATATATATATTATGATCGGTCGTTCTACTAGAAATTCTATTTATATATATGTATAACGTGTACAATATGTAGTATCGTAAAATACCAACAAACGAAAAAGAATTAAATGGAAAACACAAAATTAAATGAAAAAGAAATCATAAACCCAAAACCCCCCAAACATTTTAATACCGGTTGGTGACACCAACTGGTACTAAAGGGCTCCCTGCCCCCGAAGCTGGCTCGTGCCACGTGGTTGCCCTTTAGCACCGGTTCGTGCTGAACCGGTACTAAAGGGGGGGGGCCTTTAGTGCCTACATTTTAGCGCCGGTTACCAAACCGGCACTAAAGGGCCTTACGAACCGGTGCTATTGCCCGGTTCTGCACTAGTGATATATTCATATACCTCGAAAACATCCAGGAGCACCATGAAACCCTATTTCCACCACCGCAAACTTCTGTACCCAAGAGATCCCATCTTGGGGCCTTTCCCGGAGCTCCGCCGGAGGGGGCATCGATCACGGAGGGCCTCTACATCAACTCCATGGCCCCTCCGATGATGTGTGAGTAGTTTACTTCAGACCTTTGGGTCCATAGTTATTAGCTGGGTGGCTTCTTCTCTCTCTTTGGATCTCAAGACAATGTTCTCCTCGATCTTCTTGGAGATCTATTCGATGTAACTCCTTTTGCGGTGTGTTTGTCGAGATCCGATGAATTGTGGGTTTATGATCAAGTTTATCTATGAACAATATTTGAATCTTCTCTGAATTCTTTTATGCATGATTGGTTATCTTTGCAAGTCTCTTCGAATTATCAGTTTGGTTTGGCCTACTAGATTGATCTTTCTTGCAATGGGAGAAGTGCTTAGCTTTGGGTTCAATCTTGCGGTGCTCGATCCTAGTGACAGAAAGGGAAATGGCACATATTGTATTGTTGCCATCGAGGATAAAAAGATGGGATTTATATCATACTGCTTGAGTTTATCCCTCTACATCATGTCATCTCACCTAATGCGTTACTCTATTCTTATGAACTTAATACTCTAGATGCATGCTGGATATCGGTCGATGTGTGGAGTAATAGTAGTAGATGCAGGCAGGAGTCGGTCTACTTGTCACGGACGTGATGCCTATATGCATGATCATGCCTAGATATTCTCATAATTATTCACCATAATTATTCACTTTTCTATCAATTGCTCGACAGTAATTTGTTCACCCACCGTAATACTTATGCTATCTTGAGAGAAGCCACTAGTGAAACCTATGGCCCCCGTATTTATTTTGCAATCTTTAATTTTTATCATTATTATAAAAACACCAAAAATATTATCTTATCGTATCCATCAGATCTCACTCTCGTAAGTGACCGTGAAGGGATTGACAACCCCTTTATTGTGTTGGTTGCGAGGTTCTTATTTGTTTGTGTAGGTACGAGGGACTTGCGTGTGGCCTCCTATTGGATTGATACCTTGGTTCTCAAAACTGAGGGAAATACTTACGCTACTTTGCTGCATCACCCTTTCCTCTTCAAGGGAAAACCAACACAGTGCTCAAGAGGTAGCAAGAAGGATTTCTGGCACCGTTTCCGGGGAGTCTACGCACAAGTCAAGACATACCAAGTACCCATCACAAACTCATATCCCCCGCATTACATTATTTGCCATTTGCCTCTCGTTTTCCTCTCCCCCACTTCACCCTTGCCATTTTATTCGCCTCTTTCCCATCTATTTTTGTGCCATGGCCGATTCAAAAAGGGCTAAGGGTTCTCTCCCAGGATTTACTTTAGATAGCCCCTCTGTCCTCTCTAAGCTCATAAATAATGATGCTATGGAAAGACCTACTGGGGTTATCAATGAGAGTTTGAATAATTTCGATGAAGACGATCCTGGAATTTTTTGTTATTTACTTGATGAATCTTTGAAAGATGCTTGGGATACTCTATTAAGGATCCGAGCTAGCTATGTGCCCCAATATCAAATTGAGATATACCTGAAAAGCTTTTATATTGGTTTACCCTCTTCGTTCAAGAAGGTTCTAGATTCTATTTTTGAAGAAGGTTTTCTTGAGGGGGATCCCATAGATACTTATGAAAAGATGAAAACTATATTTGGGCACCCCATGAGTGAGAAGGTTTAATCCACCTCTCTTTTGTGCTTTTACCAAAATGAAATTATCAAAGAAATGAGGGCTAGCTTAGATGCAAATTTCCGTAACGTGCTTAATCTTTTTTCCACCATTAATGGCCATGTGCTCTCTAAAAATAGAAAGATAAATGCTATAGAAAAGAAATTTTCTCTTTTCTTTCCCAATACCAAAGATGGCAATACCTAGATCTATCCTTGCTTTTATGCCTAGCTAGGGGCATTAAACGATAGCGCTTGTTGGGAGGCAACCCAACTTTATTTTTGTTTCTTGCTTTTTGATTCTGTTTAGTAATAAATAATTCATCTATCCTCTGTTTAGATGTGGTTTTATGCTTTTAATTAGTGTTTGTCCAAGTAGAACCTTTGGGAAGACTTGGGGAAAGTCTTTGCGATCTTGCTGTAAAAAACAGAAACTTTTGCGCTCACGAGATTTGCTGCCATTGTTTTACTGGAGAGTGCTATTTAGTTGATTCTTTTTGCAGATGATTAATAGATAAATTCCTCACGTCCAGAAAATTATTTTAGAATTTTTCGGGTTCCAGAAGTACTCTAAACCTACAGATTACTACAGACTGTTCTATTTTTGACATATTCTGTTTTTCGTGTGTTGTTTGCTTATTTTGATGAATCTATGAGTAGTATCGGAGGGTATGAACCATAGAGAGGTTGGAATACAGTAGGTTTAACACCAATATAAATAAAGAATGGGTTCATTACAGTACCCTAAGTGGTTGTTTGTTTTCTTATACTAACGGAGCTCATGAGATTTTCTGTTTAAGTTTTGTGTTGTGTTTCGGGTAAAGATTTGATGGATTATGGAACAAGGAGTGGAAAGAGCCTAAG
This sequence comes from Triticum urartu, assembly GCF_003073215.2. Lineage (NCBI taxonomy): Eukaryota > Viridiplantae > Streptophyta > Magnoliopsida > Poales > Poaceae > Triticum > Triticum urartu. The sequence continues at coordinate 297,100,655 of NC_053022.1, forward strand.
CTTGGGGATGCCCAAGGCACCCCAAGGTGAAATCCAAGGAAAACCAAAAGCCTTAACTCGGGGATGCCCCGGAAGGCATCCCCTCTTTCGTCTTCATCCATCAGTAACTTTACTTGGAGCTATATTTTTATTCACACATGATATGTGTTTTGCTTGGAGCATCTTGTATGATTTGAGTCTTTGATTTTTAGTTTACCACAGTCATCCTTGCTATACACACCTTTTGGGAGAGACACACATGAATTGGAATTTATTAGAATACTCTATGTGCTTCACTTATATCTTTTGAGCTAGATAATTTTGCTCTAGTGCTTCACTTATATCTTTTAGAGCACGGCGGTGGTTTATTTTATAGAAATTATTGATCTCTCATGATTCACTTATATTATTTTGAGAGTCCTTTAGAACAGCATGGTAATGTGCTTTGGTTATGTATTTAGTCCTAATATGATAGGCATCCAAGATCGCTATAATAAAAACTATCATAAAAAGCACATTGAATACTATGAGAAGTTTGATACTTGATGATTGTTTTGAGATATGAAGATGGTGATATTAAAGTCATGCTAGTTGAGTAGTTGTGAATTTGAGAAATACTTGTTCTAAAGTTTGTGATTCCTGTAGCATGCACATATGGTGAACCGTTATGTGATGAAGTCGGAGCATGATTTATTTATTGATTGTCTTCCTTATGAGTGGCGGTCGGGGACGAGCGATGGTCTTTTCCTACCAATCTATCCCCCTAGGAGCATGCGCGTAGTACTTTATTTCGATAACTAATTATTTTTTGCAATAAGTATGTGAGTTCTTTATGACTAATGTTGAGTCCATGGATTATACGCACTCTCACCCTTCCACCATTGCTAGCCTCTCTAGTACCGCACAACTTTCGCCGGTACCTTAAACCCACCATATATCTTCCTCAAAACAGCCGCCATACCTACCTACTATGGCATTTCCATAGCCATTCCAAGATATATTGCCATGCAACTTTCCACCGTTCCATTATTATGACACGCTTCATCATTGTCATATTGCTTCGCATGATCATGTAGTTGACATCATATTTGTGGCAAAGCCACCGTTCATAATTCTTTCATACATGTCACTCATGAGTCATTTCATATCCCAGTACACCGCCGGAGGCATTCACATAGAGTCATATTTTGTTCTAAGTATTGAGTTGTAATTCTTGAGTTGTAAGTAAATAAGGTGTGATGATCATCATTATTAGAGCATTGTCCCAAGTGAGGAAAGGATGATGGAGACTATGATTCCCCCACAAGTCGGGATGAGACTCCGGACGAAAAAAAAGAGAAGGAAAAGAGGCCATAAAAAAGAGAAAAGGCCCAAATAAAAAAAATGAAAAATGAGAGAAAAAGAGAGAAGGGACAATGTTACTATCCTTTTACCACACTTGTGCTTCAAAGTAGCACCATGATCTTCATGATAGAAAGTCTCCTATGTTGGCACTTTCATATACTAGTGGGAATTTTACATTATAGAACTTGGGTTGTATATTCCAATGATGGGCTTCCTCAAAATGCCCTAGGTCTTCGTGAGCAAGCAAGTTGGATGCACACCCACTTAGTTTCTTTTGTTGAGCTTCCATACACTTATAGCTCTAGTGCATCCGTTGCATGGAAATCCCTACTCACTCACATTGATATCTATTGATGGGCATCTCCATAGCCCGTTGATGCGCCTAGTTGATGTGAGACTATCTTCTCCTTTTTGTCTTCTCCACAACCACCATTCTATTCCACCTATAGTTCTATATCCATGGCTCATGCTCATGAATTGCGTGAAGATTGAAAAAGTTTGAGAACATCAAAAGTATGAAACAATTGCTTGGCTTGTCATCGGGGTTGTGCATGATTTAAATATTTTATGTGGTGAAGATAGAGCATAGCCAGACTATATGATTTTGTAGGGATAACTTTCTTTGGCCATGTTATTTTGGGAAGACATGATTGCTTTGTTAGTATGCTTGAAGTATTATTATTTTTATGTCAATATTAAACTTTTGTCTTGAATCTTTCGGATCTGAACATTCATGCCACAATAAAGAAAATTACATTGAGAAATATGCTAGGTAGCATTCCACATCAAAAATTCTGTTTTTATCATTTACCTACTCGAGGACGAGCATGAATTAAGCTTGGGGATGCTTGATACGTCACCAACGTATCTATAATTTTTGATTGTTCCATGCTATTATATTATCTGTTTTGGATGTTAATGGGCTTTATTTTACACTTTTATATTATTTTTGGGACTAACCTACTAACCCAAGGCCTAGTGCAAATTGCTGTTTTTTTGCCTATTTCAGTGTTTCGCAAAAAAGGAATATCAAACGGAATTCAAACAGAATAAAACCTTCGGGAGAGTTATTTTTGGAACAAACATGACCTAGGGGACTTGGAGTGGATGTCAAGAAACAAACAAGGCGTCCACGAGAAGGGGGGGCGCGCCCTCCCCCCTCGTGGGCCCCTCGTTGCTCCACCAACCTACTTCTTCCTCCTATATATATTCATATACCCTGAAAACATCCAGGAGCACCACGAAACTCTATTTCCACCGCCGCAACCTTCTGTACCTAAGAGATCCCATCTTGGGGCCTTTTCCGGAGCTCCGCCATAGGGGGCATCGATCACGGAGGGCCTCTACATCAACTCCATGGCCCCTCCGATGATGTGTGAGTAGTTTACTTCAGACCTTCGAGTCCATAGTTATTAGCTAGATGGCTTCTTCTCTTTTTGGATCTCAATACAATGTTCTCCTCAATCTTCTTGGAGATCCATTCGATGTAACTCTTTTTGCGATGTGTTTGTCGAGATGCGATGAATTGTGGGTTTATGATCAAGTTTATCTATGAACAATATTTGAATCTTCTCTGAATTCTTTTATGCATGATTGGTTACCTTTGCAAGTCTCTTCAAATTATCAGTTTGGTTTGGCCTACTAGATTTATCTTTCTTGCAATGGGAGAAGTGCTTAGCTTTGGGTTCAATCTTGCGGTGCTCGATCCCAGTGACAGAAAGGGAAACGACACGTATTGTATTGTTGCCATCGAGGATAAAAAGATGAGGTTTATATCATATTGCTTGAGTTTATCCCTCTACATCATGTCATCTCACCTAATGTGTTACTCTGTTCTTATGAACTTAATACTCTGGATGCATGCTGGATAGCGGTCGATGTGTGGAGTAATAGTAGTAGATGCAGGCAGGAGTCGGTCTACTTGTCACGGACGTGATGCCTATATACATGATCGTTCCTAGATATTCTCATAATTATTCGCTTTTCTATCAATTGCTCGACAGTTATTTGTTCACCCACCGTAATACTTATGTTATCTTGAGAGAAGCCACTAGTGAAACCTATGGCCCCCGGGTCTATTCTCCATCATATTAATCTCTTGCTATCAAGTTATTCCTTGCACCGTTTATTTGCAATCTTTACTTTTTATCATTTTTATAAAAATACCAAAAATATTATCTTATCATATCCATCAGATCTCACTCTCGTAAGTGACCGTGAAGGGATTGATGATACGTCTCCAACATATCTATAATTTTTGATTGCTCCATGCTATATTATCTACTGTTTTGGAATATATTGGGCTTTATTTTCCAGTTTTATATTATTTTTGGGACTAACCTATTAACCGGAGGCCCAGCCCAGAATTGCTGTTTTTTTTGCCTATTTTAGTGTTTCGAAGAAACGGAATATCAAACAGAGTCCAAACGGAATAAAATCTTCGGGAACGTGATTTTCTCACCGAACGTGATCCAGGAGACTTGGACCCTGCTCCAAGGAACAAAAGAGGCGGTCACGAGGGTAGGGGGCACGCCCCCCTAGGGCGCGCCCCCCTGCCTCGTGGGCCCCTCGTTGCTCCTTCGGCGTACTTCTTCCTCCTATATATACACACGTACCCCCAAACGATCAGAACAAGAGCCAAAAACCTAATTCCACCGCCGCAACTTTCTGTATCCACGAGATCCCATCTTGGGGCCTGTTCCGGAGCTCCGCCGGAAGAGGGCCGTCATCACGGAGGGCTTCTACATCATCCTAGCCCCTCCGATGAAGTGTGAGTAGTTTACCTCAGACCTTCGGGTCAATAGTTAGTAGCTACATGGCTTCTTCTCTCTCTTTGAATCTCAATACAAAGTTCCCCCCCTCTCTTGTGGAGATCTATTTGATGTAATCTTCTTTTTGCGGTGTGTTTGTTGAGACCGATGGATTGTGGGTTTATGATCAAGTCTATCTATGAATAATATTTGAATCTTCTCTGAATTCTTTTATGTATGATTGGTTAGCTTTGCAAGTCTCTTCGAATTATCCGTTTTGTTTGGCCAACTAGATTGGTAGTTCTTGCCATGTGAGAAGTGCTTAGCTTTGGGTTCGATCTTGCGGTGTCCTTACCCAGTTACAGAAGGGGCAGCAAGGCACGTATTGTATTGTTGCCATCGAGGATAACAAGGTGGGGTTTATTTCATATTGCATGAATTTATCTCTCTACATCATGTCATCTTGCTTAAGGCGTTACTCTGTTTTTAACTTAATACTCTAGATGCATTCTGGATAGCGGTCGATGAGTGGAGTAATAGTAGTAGATGCAGAATCGTTTCGATCTACTTGTCATGGACGTGATGCCTATATACATGATCATGCCTAGATATTCTCATAACTATGCTCAATTCTGTCAATTGCTCAACAGTAATTTGTTCACCCACCATAGAATACTTATGCTCTTGAGAGAAGCCACTAGTGAAACCTATGGCCCCCGGGTCTATTCTCATCATATCAATCTCCACCACTTTAATCTTACTTTGCTTTTTTACTTTGCTTTTACTTTTTTACTTTGCATCTTTATACCAAAAATACCAAAAATATTATATCTATCAGATCTCACTCTCGTAAGTGACCGTGAAGGGCTTGACAACCCCTAATCGCGTTGGTTGCGAGTAGCTATCGCTTTGTGCAGGTACGAGGGACTTGAGCATGGGCTCCTACTGGATTGATACCTTGGTTCTCAAAAACTGAGGGAAATACTTACGCTACTCTGCTGCATCATCCCTTCCTCTTTGGGGAAAACCAACGCAAGCTCAAGACATAGCAAGAAGGATTTCTGGCGCCGTTGCCGGGGAGTCTACGCAAAAATTCAACATACCAAGTACCCATCACAATCCCTATCTCTCGCATTACATTATTTTCTATTTGCCTCTCGTTTTCCTCTCCCCCCAATTCACCCTTGCCATTTTATTCGTCCTCTCTCTCTCTCTATCCTCCCTCTCTATTTGCCTCTTGTTTGCTTGTTGTCATGACTAGTCTCATATCTTCTCCGTTGTCTCCCGAGAGTGAAGTTCTAAATTTTAAACAAAGGGAGGGAGAAAATCTAAAAGATTCTTGGTATAGAATTTGCAATGCTCAAAATAGATCTACCAGAAAGCAATCTACCTTAGTTCTTCTCTGCAATTTTTATGTAGGTGTTAATCCTTGGTATAGATATATCCTCGATACCATTACCGGAGGGAACTTCTTGGGTAGCCATACTTTTGATTCTTATAATGCTATGCTAAATTTATTTGGCTCACCACCTCTTTTGGTTAATGGAACCATGTTAACTTTGGAGCATGTTATGCAAAGCCTTGAAATTATTGAAAATAAAGTTGCTACTATTGAATCAATTGAAAATCTAGATAAAAAGATCCACAATCAAATTACTCAATATGGATCTAAGGTAGGAATGACTTTGAAAAATATTAAGGAAAAAAACCCATACTTAATGAGAAAATGAACTTAGATTCTACTAGAATTGATAAACTTGAGGGTATCATTACAAATTTGGAAACCACTTTTTCTTCCGTAAAGAATACTCCAAGTCCTCCTACTAAAATTGCCAAGCTTATGTATGTTCCTAGAAATAAGGGTGAATCATCTAAGGAAACTGCGGATCTTAAATCTATAAGTATTCATCCCAATCTTTTTGATATCATTAAGGAACCAATTGCTACACATGAATTTTTTGATCTTGTGCCTAAAAGTTTGATAATCACTAGAAATAAAGAAATTCCTAAGGGAAATAGATGCCTCATCGAAGAATTGCCTACCAAAGATGGCAATACCTAGATCTATCCTTGCTTTTATGCCTAGCTAGGGGCGTTAAACGATGGCGCTTGTTGGGAGGCAACCCAATTTTATTTTTATTCCTTGCCTTTTGCTCCGGTTTAGTAATAATAAATTATTTAGCCTCTGTTTTGGTTGTGTTTTTTGTGTTTAATTAGTGTTTGTGCCAAGTAGAACCGTTGGGAAGACTTGGGGAAAGTCTTGTTGAACTTGCTGTAAAAAACAGAAACTTTAGCGCTCACGAGAACTGCTGTCATTTTTATTTGATGAGTGATATTTAGTTAATTCTTTTTGAAGATGATTAATAGATAAATTCCTCACGTCCAGAAATTTATTTTAGAATTTTTGGGGTTCCATATCTTGCGCTAGCTACAGATTACTACAGACTGTTCTGTTTTTGACAGATTCTGTTTTTCGTGTGTTGTTTGCTTATTTTGATGAATCTATGGCTAGTAAAATAGTTTATAATCCATAGATAAGTTGGAATACAGTAGGTTTAACACCAATATAAATAAATAATGAGTTCATTACAGTACCTTGAAGTGGTCTTTTGTTTTCTTTCGCTAACGGAGCTCACGAGTTTTCTATTTTGAGTTTTGTGTTGTGAAGTTTTCAAGTTTTGGGTGAATTCTTTTGATGGATCATGGAACAAGGAGTGGCAAGAGCCTAAGCTTGGGGATGCCCATGGCACCCAAGATAGTCCAAGGACACCAGAAAGTCAAAGCTTGGGGATGCCCTGGAAGGCATCCCCTCTTTCGCCCACTTCCATCGGTAATTTACGTGGAGCTATATTTTTATTCACCAACATGATATGTGTTTTGCTTGGAGCGTCTTGTATTATTTGTGTCTTTGTGTCTTAGTATGCCACAATCATCCTTGCTGTACACACTTTTTGAGAGATCCATACATGAATTAAAATTTGATAGAATACTCTATGTGCTTCACTTATATCTTTTGAGCGTAGTAGTTTTACTCTATGTGCTTCACTTATATCTTTTGAGCGTTATAATTTTGCTCTATGTGCTTCACTTAGATCTTTTAGAGCACGGTGGTGGATTTTTTTTAAAGAAACTATTGATCTCTCATGCTTCACTTAAATTATTTTGAGTGTCTCTTAATAGCATGGTAATTTGCTTAATAATAATATGCTTGGTATTCAAGATTTGTGAAACTTTCTTTTGAGTGTGTTGAATACTAAGAAAAGATTGACGCATGATAATTGTTTTGAGATATGGAGGTGATAATATTAAAGTCATGCTAGTTGAGTAGTTGTGAATTTAAAGAATACTTGTGTTAAAGTTTGTGATTCCCGTAGCATGCACGTATGGTGAACCGTTATGTGATGAAGTCGGAGCATGATTTATTTATTGATTGTCTTCCTTATGAGTGGCGGTCGGGGACGAGCGATGGTCTTTTCCTACAAATCTATCCCCCTAGGAGCATGCGCGTAATACTTTGCTTTGATAACTTCTAGATTTTTGCAATAAGTATATGAGTTCTTTATGACTAATGTTGAGTCCATGGATTATACGCACTCTCACACTTCCACCTTTGCCAGCCTCTCTAATACCGCGCACCTTTCGCTGGTATCATACACCTACCATATACCTTCCTCAAAACAGCCACCATACCTACCTATTATGGCATTTCCATTGCCATTCCGAGATATATTGCCATGCAACTTTCCACCATCTAGTTCATCATGACACACTCCATCATTGTCATATTGCATATCCCGGTACACCGCCGGAGGCATTCATATAGAGTCATATTTTGTTCTAAGTATGGAGTTGTAATTGTTGAGTTATAAGAAAAATAAAAGTGTGATGATCATCATTATTAGAGCATTGTCCCAGTGAGGAAAGAATGATGGAGACTATGATTCCCCCATAAGTCGGGATGAGACTCCGGACGAAAAAAAGAGGCCAAAGAAGCCCAAAAAAAGAGGCCATAGAAAAAGAGAAAAGGCCCAAACAAAAAACATCTATAAAAAAATGAGAGAAAAAGAGAGAAGGGACAATGTTACTATCCTCTTACCACACTTGTGCTTCAAAGTAGCACCATGATCTTCATAGTAGAGAGTCTCTCATGTTATCACTTTCATATACTAGTGGGAATTTTTCATTATAGAACTTGGCTTGTATATTCCAATGATGGGCTTCCTCAAATTGCCCTAGGTCTTCATGAGCATGCAAGTTGGATGCACACCCACTTAGTTTCTTTTTGAGCTTTCATATACTTATAGCTCTAGTGCATCCGTTACATGGCAATCCCTACTCACTCACATTGATATCTATTGATGGGCATCTCCATAGCCCGTTGATACGCCTAGTTGATGTGAGACTATCTTCTCCTTTTTGTCTTCTCCACAACCACCATTCTATTCCACCTATAGTGCTATATCCATGGCTCACGCTCATGTATTGCGTGAAGATGGAAAAAGTTTTGAAAAAGTTAAAGTATGAAACAATTGCTTGGCATGTCATCGGGGTTGTGCATGATTTAAATACTTTGTGTGGTGAAGATGGAGCATAGCTAGACTATATGATTTTGTAGGGATAACTTTCTTTGGCCATGTTATTTTGAGAAGACATAATTGCTTTGTTAGTATGCTTGAAGTATTATTATTTTTTATGTCAATATAAGCTTTTGTCTTGAATCTTTCTAATCTGAATATTCATACCCCAATTAAGAAGATTTGCATTGAAATTATGCCAAGTAGCACTCCGCATCAAAAATTCTTTTTTATCATTTACCTACTCGAGGACGAGCAGGAATTAAGCTTGGGGAGCCTGATACGTCTCCAACGTATCTATAATTTTTGATTGCTCCATGCTATATTATCTACTGTTTTGGACTATATTGGGCTTTATTTTCCACTTTTATATTATTTTTGGGACTAACCTATTAACCGGAGGCCCAGCCCAGAATTGCTGTTTTTTTGCCTATTTCAGTGTTTCGAAGAAACATAATATCAAACGGAGTCAAAACAGAATAAAATCTCCGGGAACGTGATTTTCTCACCGAACATGATCCAGGAGACTTGGACCCTGCTCCAAGGAACAAAAGAGGCGGTCACGAGGGTAGGGGGCGCGCCCCCCTAGGGCGTGCCCCCTACCTTGTGGGCCCCTTGTTGCTCCTCCAGCGTACTTCTTCCTCCTATATATACACACATACCCCCAAACGATCAGAACAGGAGCCAAAAACCTAATTCCACCGCCACAACTTTCTATATCCACGAGATCCCATCTTGGGGCCTGTTTCGGAGCTCCACCGGAAGAGGGCCGTCATCACGGAGGGCTTCTACATCATCCTAGATCCTCCGATGAAGTGTGAGTAGTTTACCTCAGACCTTCGGGTCCATAGTTAGTAGTTAGATGGCTTCTTCTCTCTCTTTGAATCTCAATACAAAGTTCTCCCCCTCTCTTGTGGAGATCTATTCGATGTAATCTTCTTTTTGCGGTGTGTTTGCTGAGACCGATGAATTGCGGCTTTATGATCAAGTCTATCAATGAATAATATTTGAATCTTCTCTGAATTCTTTTATGTATGATTGGTTATCTTTGCAAGTCTCTTCGAATTATCCGTTTGGTTTGGCCAACTAGATTGGTAGTTCTTGCCATGGGAGAAGTGCTTATCTTTGGGTTCGATCTTGCAGTGTCCTTACCCAGTGACAGAAGGGGCAGCAAGGCACGTATTGTATCGTTGCCATCGAGGATAACAAGATGGGGTTTATTTCATATTGCATGAATTTATCTCTCTACATCATGTCATCTTGCTTAAGGTGTTACTCTGTTTTTAACATAATACTCTAGATGCATGCTGGATAGCGGTCGATGAGTGGAGTAATAGTAGTAGATGTAGAATCGTTTCGATCTACTTGTCATGGACGTGATGCCTATATACATGATCATGCCTAGATATTCTCATAACTATGCCCAATTTTGTCAATTGCTCAACAGTAATTTGTTCACCCATCGTAGAATACTTATGCTCTTGAGATAGGCCCCCGGGTCTATTCCCATCATATCAATCTCCATCACTTTAATCTTACTTTGCTTTTACCTTTTACTTTGCATCTTTATACCAAAAATACCAAAAATATTATATCTACTAGATCTCACTCTCGTAAGTGACCGTGAAGGGCTTGACAACCCCTAATCGCGTTGGTTGCGAGTAGCTATCGCTTGGTGTAGGTACGAGGGACTTGAGCGTGGGCTCCTACTGGATTGATACCTTGGTTCTCAAAAACTGAGGGAAATACTTAGGCTACTCTGCTGCATCATCCCTTCCTCTTCGGGGAAAACCAACCCAAGCTCAAGACGTAGCAATTGACAACCCCTTTATCCCGTTGGTTGCGAGGTTCTTATTTGTTTGTGTAGGTACGAGGGACTTGCGTGTGGCCTCTTACTGGATTGATACCTTGGTTCTCAAAACTGAGGGAAATACTTACGCTACTTTGCTGCGTCACCCTTTCCTCTTCAAGGGAAAACCAACACAGTGCTCAAGAGGTAGCATGTAGCAAACTAGAGTAAGTATTCCTCAGTTTTGAGAACCAAGGTATCAATCCAGTAGGAGACAACGCGCAAGCCACCAAATACCTGCACAAACGAACACCAACTTGCACCCAACGCGGTAAAGGGATTGTCAATCCCTTCACGGTTATTTGCATCGTGAGATCTGATAGAGATGGATAAATGGTAAAGTAATATTTTTGGTATTTTTGGTTTATGGAACGGAAAGTAAAAGATCTAGGCCAGGGGGTCACCGAGGGGCCCATAAGGCCGGGGAGCGCGCCCTCCACCCTTGTGGCCGCCTCGTGGCTCTTCTGACTTGCACTCCAAGTCTCCTGGGTGTCTTCGGGTACAAGAAAAATCATCGCAAAAGTTTTATTCCGTTTGGTATTCCTTTTCTGCGAAACTCTAAAACTAGGAAAAAAACAGAAACTGGCACTGGGCTCTAGGTTAATAGGTTAGTCCTAAAAATCATATAAAATAGCATATTAATGCATATAAAACATCCAGAACAGATAATATAATAGCATGTAACAATAAAAAATTATAGATACGTTGGAGACGTATCAAGCATCCCCAAGCTTAATTCCTGCTCGTCCTCGAGTAGGTAAATGATAAAAATAGAATTTTTAATGTGGAATGCTACCTAACATATTTATCCATGTAATTATCTTTATTGTGGCATGAATATTTAGATCCGTAAGATTCAAAACAAAAGTTTAATATTGACATAAAAACAATAATACTTAAAGCATACTAACAAATAATTATGTCTTCTCAAAATAACATGGCCAAAGAAAGCTTATCCCTACAAAATCATATAGTCTGGCTATGCTCCATCTTCATCACACAAAATATTCAAACCATGCACAACCCCGATGACAAGACATGCAATTGTTTCATACTTTTGATGTTTTCAAACCTTTTCAACTTTCACGCAATACATGAGCGTGAGCCATGGACATAGCACTATAGGTGGAATAGACAATGGTTGTGGAGAAGACAAAAAGAAGGAGATAGTCTCACATCAACTAGGCGTATCAACGGGCTATGGAGATGCCCATTAATAGATATGAATGTGAGTGAGTAGGGATTGCCATGAAACACATGCACTAGAGCTATAAGTTTATGAAAGTTCAAAAAGAAAACTAAGTGGGTGTGCATCCAACTTTCTTGCTCATGAAGACCTAGGGCGTTTTGAGGAAGCCCATCATTGGAATATACAAGCCAAGTTATATAACGAAACATTCCCACTAGTATTTGAAAGTGATATCATAGGAGACTCTCTATCATGAAGATCATGGTGCTACTTTGAAGAACAAGTGTGGCAAAAAGGATAGTAACATTGTCCCTTCTCTCTTTTTCTCTCATTTTTTTCCTTTCTCTCTTTTTTTGGCCTTTTTTCCTCACATGGGACAATGCTCTAATAATGAAGATCATCACACTTGTATTTACCTACAACTCGAAAATTACAACTCTATACTAGAACAAAAATATGACTCTATGTGAATGCCTCTGGCGGTGTACCGGGATGTGTAATGAATCAAGAGCGACATGTATAAAAAATGATGAACGGTGGCATTGCCACAAATACGATGTCAACTACACGATCATGCAAAGCAATATGACAATGATGATGTGTGTCATAATAAACAGAACGGTGGAAAGTTGCATGGCAATATATCTCGGAATGGCTATGGAAATTCCATAATAGGTAGGTATGGTGGCTTTTTTGAGGAAGGATATGTGGTGGGTTTATGTTACTTGCGAAAGTTGCGCGGTACTAGCGAGGCTAGCAATGGCGGAAAGGTGAGAGTGCGTATAATCCATGGACTCAACATTAGTCATAAATAACTCACATACTTATTGCAAAAATCTATTAGTCATCGAAACAAAGTACTACGCGCATGCTCCTAGGGGAATAGATTGGTAGGAAAATACCATCGCTCGTCCCCGACCGCCACTCATAAGGAAGACAATCAAAAAACATCTCATGCTCCAACTTCGTTACATAACAGTTCACCATACGTGCATGCTACGGGACTCACAAACCTTGACACAAGTATTTCTCAAGTTCACAACCACTTACTAGCATGACTCTAATATCACCATCTTCATATCTCAAAACAATCATAAGGAATCAAACTTGTCATAGTATTCAATGCACTTTATATGAAAGTTTTTATTATATCCCTCTTGGATGCCTATCATATTAGGACTAATTTTATAACCAAAGCAAATTATCATGCTGTTCTAAACGCTCTCAAAATAATATAAGCGAAGTACGAGAGTTCATCAATTTCTATAAAATAAAACCACCGCTGTGCTCTAAAAAGATATAAGTGAAGCACTAGAGCAATTTTGCCTAGTTCAAAAAATATAAGTGAAGCACATAGAGCATTCTAATAAATCACGATTCATGCATGTCTCTCCCAAAAGGTCTGTATAGCAAGGATGATTGTGGCAAACTAAAAAGCAAAGACTCAAATCATACAAGACACTCCAATAAAAACACATATCATGTGGTGAATAAAAATATAGCCTCAAGTAAAGTTACCGATAGACGAAGACGAAAGAGGGGATGCCTTCCCGGGGCATGCGAAAGCTTAGGACCTTTGGCCTCCTTGAATATTACCTTGGGGTGCCCTGGGCATCCCCAAGCTTAGGCTCTTGCCACTCCTTATTCCATAGTCCATCAAATCCCAAAACTTGAAAACTTTAAAACACAAAACTTCAACAGAAAATCTCGTAAGCTCCATTAGTATAAGAAAATAAATCACCACTTTTGGTACTGTTTTGAACTCATTATTTATTTATATTGGTGTAATATCTACTATATTCCAACTGTTCCATGGTTCATACCCCCCAATACTAGCCATAGATGCATCAAAATAAGCAAACTACACGCGAAAAACAGAATCTGTCAAAAAATAGAACAGTCTATAGTAATCTGGATATTTCGAATACTTCTATATATCCAAAAATCCTGAGAAATTAGGAAGTCCTAGGATTTTTTTATTAGTCCTCTGCAAAAAGAATAAGTATTTTATCGCCCTTCTGTTAAAAATGAAAACTAATCTTCTGGGTGCAAAAGTTTCAGTTTTTCAGCAGGATCGAATCAACTGTCACCGTAAGCTATCCCAAAGGTCTTACTTGGCACAAACACTAATTAAAACATAAAACCACATCTAAACAGAGGCTAGATGAAAAATTTATTGCAAAATAGAACCTAAAAAGCAAAAACAAAAATAAAATTGGGTTGCCTCCTAACATGCGCTATTGTTTAACGCCCCCAGCTAGGCATAAAAACATGAATAGATCTAAGTATAATCGTAATAATGATAAAGCAAATCTCGAAAACTCATCTCATGCTCCCTTCGTTCAACAAAAAGTTTTCTTTGAGGCAAGCAAAAGTAGTCAAAAGGGCTAAATTTAATGGGATAAGAATCCCCAAGATCGATCTCGGGAGGAATTGATTCCTCCTTCGGCCCCTCATATTGTATGACCAACTCGTCATTATAAGAATTATTTTGGCAAAATGTCATGAGCTTGTGTCCAATAGAGAAACCCAATCCGTTGCTTTGAATAGCAAAATCATCATTAAGCTCAGAAATCTTATTGAATAAAACATCGGTAGGAACCCTCTTTCTTAAATTTTTGTTATAAGCTCATTATATCCTCTTAATTAAAGAGAATTCCCTCTATGGGAGGACGACCACCATCTACTTCACAATGAGCGAAAATTTCACTAGCTTCTTTCATAATAAATCTAAACTCATGAGCTAGGAATATAGTGGTGGCGCGCTTAATAGAAGAATGCTCAATATTAGAAAACTCTAGAAAAATCCTTTGTATGGATGGATGCATGTGAACAAATTGTCTTTCAAGTTCAACAACAAGCAAAGATATAGCATCCGCAAGGCTACTAGTTTTATGAAGGATACATCCACCCATGGTGGGGAGCGCACCGACACAAGTAAAGAAATCTTGAATAACCCCTTTTCCAATAATATTTCCGCTACCTATGTGGAATTTCTTAGCATGCAAGATAGTAGTTTATTCATGTGGATCAGAATTAACAAAAGTATCAAAGTTTCCCCCATCCTTATTACTATCCTTTTCAGCGATAACCTCCCCAGTTTCAGAAATGATGGTGGCAACGAGAAAATGGAGAAGACGAATGGAAGAAGGGCGAAGAAAATGCGACTCTTTTGGAAAATTGTTTTAGAAGCGGGGGAGAGGAAAATGAGAGGCGAATGGCGAACAATGTAATGCGGGGGATGAGAGTTTATGATGGGTACTTGGTATGTCTTGGCTTGGCGTAGATCTCCCTGGCAACGGCGCTAGAAATTCTTCTTGCTACCTCTTGAGCTTGCGTTAGTTTTTCCCTTAAAGAGGAAATGGTGATGCAGCAAAGTAGAGTAAGTATTTCCCTCAGTTTTGAGAACCAAGGTATCAATCCAGTAGGAGACAACGCGCAAGCCACCGAATACCTGCACAAAAAACACCAACTTGCACCCAACGCGATAAAGGGGTTGTCAATCCCTTCACGGTTATGTAACATCCCAAATTTCCAATTTGGAATGTTATACATTAGATCATCAATGCATATCATATTTTATTTTGCATTTTGGTTGATCCTAGAAATTCTACGCAACTCAAGGACCCATGGAGAGAGTTGGGGATTTCGTTATTTTCATATTTGAGTTTTCTCAAATTTTGAGAATAGGATCATTTGATTTTATTTATTTTATCATCAATTATTTCTATTACAAAAATATGAGAGAGGGAATAAAATGACTTTCCCAAAATAAAGAAATATTGAGGATCAAATAATAAAATCAAATAAGATTTTATTTCAGAGTTTTTCGGTGTTTTATTTGAATTTAGGAAAAATGTGCGTTTTTCAAAATTGCATTTAGGTCCCAAATAAATGTTCACCTTGTGCGGCTTAATTTTAGAAGCCCGTGAAAATTTATTTCGGAATTTTTGGAGTCCGTTTAATATTTCTTTTTATTTTTTTCTTCTGCGTGTAATAATAATAAAAAAACGTGCACCGACCTACGGGCCGTGTCCGACCTGGACACCGGCATGGGAAGGCTTTATAAGCCGGGGAAGAGGCCCAGCCGAGCCAGCGCCCCAGCCCCGAAACCCTAGCCGCCGCTCCCGCCGCCGCCGCCGCCGCCGAGCCACCCCGCCGCCACCGCCCGCCGCCGCCGACGCCGCCGCCTGCCTCCGCCGACGCCACCGCCGCCGACGCCGCCGACCGAGGTTCGCCGCCTCCTCGTTTTCCGTGCCAATTTTTTTTATTTTTTTTGAAAAACCGTTCGGTTTTTCCGTCGGTTTTTTTAGTTTCGGTTTTTTAAATAGACCGGTTTTTTTCCGGTTTATTTAAATAGTGAGCGTTTGCTTGTTCGTTCGTTCTAGCGAGCGTTCATCGTTTTTTCTTTTCTTGAATTAAATCCGCGATTTTTCTGATCGCGATTCCTGATCCGATTTTTGTTTTAGTATAACTTTTCGCTCGTTTATCGGAATCAGGCGATTCAAGCGCCTGGAGTTTTGTCTCGAAGCCCTCTATCCATTTAACTAACTTCAACAAGCTTTTGCTACTGTAAAATTTGCCCTAGATCCAGATTAGTAGAACGAAGTTGTTTTCTTTCGCTGTTTGACTTTCGTTGCTTCGTTCGATTTGATTCTTTTTGCCAACCGGAGTTCTTAAGTTGAACCTTCTGGTTAGATCTCTTACTTGAGTTTTACCCATGCATTAGATGAGTACTTATTGTATGCTTGTTTGTTTGTCTGCGATAGAATAACCGGAGTGCGCCGCTTGTTACTTCGAATCGCTAGGTTTCCCGGATCATCAGCAAGGCAAGTAACACTTTGATCATACCTTTTCTACTACCTAGTTTTATTGCATTAGATCAATCTTTTCACATTGCATGATTAGGATCTAATTAAATTGTGGGATGGGAAGTAGTTGAGGTAGTACCTATTACCTGTTTATTATCAAACCTTTGGGAGTTACTTCTACGTTTGCTTATTATGCCATGCTATGCTAGTAGACGTGGATTGGGTGAGTGATATCCATGACAGATGTGAGATTGTTAATTAATGGTTTATCTAAGGTGGCAACTTAAACACACATCTGGGTGGATTGAGGCACCTTGGTATCCAGGACTTGCCTGTTTTCTTTTGGACCGCCACCCAGGCTCAAAGGGATCATGAGACTATTCATACTAGAAACTTCCATGTGCAGCCACAAGCTATTATGGGTCTCTAGCATAGTTTACTAAGTCGTGCGAACTCTTACAGTGGTAGACTAGCAGATGTAGGGGATGTAGGTGGTACGGTCTACCCGATCGTAAGGTGCTAGCGCTTCTGAAGGACTATGTCTCGGTCATCCATCTTCTCAAACACCTTGTAGTGCAAGAAACCAAACGGAGGCGATCGAGTCTTGTGGGGAAAAGTGCGCAAACCTCTGCAGAGTGTAATAAACTAATCATGATTAGCCGTGTCCCCGGTTATGGACATCTTGAGTATCTAGTACCTGGATTATCATGTGAATCTCAACATGTTACTCTAAATTAATTTTATTGGGTTATGTTTAATGATGATGTTTAATTGGGATTGAGAATGCTGTCAACCATTCTCAATGTTTAACAACTACCATGATAGTTAAATAAAATTTATTCCTTTGAAGTAGGGAAAAATTGGCTTTACGCAAAACTGTAACCATAGAGCTTTCCACCAGCCAAATATGCATATAGTATAGCTGTTTCATTCCATTACTCTCTATGTGTTACCTTGCCAGCATATTCCATGTGCTGACCCGTTTTCGGGCTGCAACGTTAATGTTGCAGACTTTTCAGACGATGATTAAGGAGTTTTTAGGTCGTGGTTCTATACTCAGTGATGCCATTGGAGTTGATGGACTCACTTATCTTCCAAGCCTTCCGCTGTTATCGTTATAATATGGCCTTAAGCCATATTTATTGTAATAAGTTCTCTATGGAGACACTCGATGTAATAAGTGTGTGTTTGCTACTCTGCTATAAATCCTCCGAGTACTGTGTGGTGTCAGTATTACTGATCTAGGGATGACACCGGAGCATAGATAAGACTGTTTGAGGTCTGGTCGCTACAGAGATGGTATCAGAGCACACGCTGACTGTAGGACACGACCACTAAGCTAAAAGACCTAGATCACTATTCACTCTCTTCTCTTCTGACCTCTCATCTTTTCTACTCTTTAGGATGGCGGATGCAAGGAACAAGTTCACGCAACCGGATGAAGATACACCCTTTGGATGTCACTTGAAGGAAGTCACTAGGTACCTGAACATAGGAGTACCAAGCTTCACCGGAACCTACAACGCCACTTTACCTGAAGAAGAGCGCTGGATGATTCAAGTTCAAGTTCTAGGAAGGACGTTCATGCCAGTCACTGAGCCCATAGAGTTTTCTTTTGATGCACCAACTTGGAGTCTAGGAAAGAGCATGGCAGCTCACATCGCCATGGGACGCATTGGAGAAGTCTACCGCCAGGATCTCAAGGATACTATCTACCAGATTTGTGGGCGCCGAGATGAACACTGGGAGTTGATCAGCACCAGAAAGGATAGATCAATCGCAGCTTTTATCCAGGAGTTAAACCAGCACATTCGACGATAGGAGAACCAGATGTGCGCTGACATGATAGATCTGAAGAAGGCAAGGACAAGAATCAAGGAACTGGAGGAAGAACTCAAGGCTACACGTGAAGATTATGAAGAAGAAATTGAAGTATTGGTGGAGAAGAATGACGACCTGATCAAGAAGATTGGAATATTTATGGGAGGCCCTATGCCAGTAGATGAAGACGAAGAACCCAAGGAGATTAGCCCGGAAGACTACATCATCATCGACGGCACCGACTCGGATCCAGATAGTAGCGATGATGACTATGTTGATGAAGCTGGAGCAGATATCATGGAGTTTGCAACCGAAGAATATTTCTAGTAGACCACCTCATCAGTAGTAGTAGTCCACCATGTAAATATAGTAGTCCGAGCACTTTTGCGATAGTTAGATCGATCGTATGCCCTTGTTTGATTGAATGAAGTGAATTGTTTGCTTTTGCCTCATGTGCATATGGGTAGTGTTTTCTCTTTAGACCCCCTCTATTCTTACATCTCATCTTTTCTAAATCCCTAAGATGCCTCTGAGACGTGACCCCGGATTTGCCTTTCCACCGGAGCTCACCCAGTTGATCCAGCAGCAGAACACATTGATGCAGTTGCTAGTCCAGAATCAGAATCAGGGGAACAACAACCACAACCCACCACCACCACCACCTATTGACCACTTAGCACGTTTTCTTAGGCTAAACCCGCCGGTGTTTTCCAGTAGCACCGAGCCGATAGTAGCAGATGATTGGCTCCACAAGACAGCTAGGGAGTTAACCACAACAGGACGCACATATGCGGAGAAGGTGAAGTTTGCCGCACATCAGCTAGAAGGACCCGCAGCATCATGGTGGGAAAATTTCACAGCCACTTTCCCAGTCGACACTGTCACATGGGACCAGTTTCAGCAGGCTTTTTGTACTGCACATGTTTCAGCAGGAGCTATGGCCATGAAGAAGCATGAGTTTTGCAACTTGCGCCAAGGAGGACGGACAGTTGGCCAGTATGTGGAAGACTTTAGTAAGTTAGCACGTTATGCACCAGATGACGTCGCTACGGATGCAGCTAAGCAGGAGAAGTTTCTGGAAGGACTGAATGATGAGTTGAGCATGCAGTTGATGGTAGCAACCTTCAACAACTACCAGGAGTTGGTAGATCGTGCTCTTATGATTGAAGGGAAGCAGCAGCAAATTAAGAATCGCAAGAGGAAGTATGGACAAGGAAAGTACAATTCAAGAGCTCAGCAGAAGCCACGTTTTACCCCTAGACCGGGAGGACATTTTCAGCATACCCATGGAGGAGGTAGCTCGCACAATCACAATGGCACCAAGAATGGTAATGGGAATGGAGGAAGCAACGACCAGAATTGCACCAACCCATCAACCCTAGCCAAGAAGGACCTGGGCCAAGTCACTTGTTTTAAGTGTCAGAAGACCGGACACTATGCCAATGAATGTCCTGAAGGCCAAAATGGCAATGGAAGTTCTGGGAAGAAGCTGAACCCTTTCAATAGGGGATAGGTGAACCACGTTAGCGTGGAGGAGGTTAAAGCTCAGCCTGATGCAGTAATAGGTAAGTTTTTGGTTAAGTCATTTACTGCACTAGTTCTTTTTGATACTGGTGCATCGCATTCATACATCTCAAGGGGATTTGTGGATAAGTATAACCTATCAACCCAAGCCCTTAGGTCACCCATGTTAGTAACCTCGCCTGGAGCAATGTATGTGGCTAGTCTATGGTGTGATCGGTTACCATTAAGGATTGGTAACTATGTTTTTCCCTCAGACCTAATAGTATTGGAATCCCAAGGATTGGATGTGATATTAGGCATGGATTGGTTATCAAAGTATGAAGGGAATATTGAATGTGCTAGTAAGTTAATTTTGCTTACCACCCCAGAAGGGAGAAGGATCAAGTATGTATCCCGACATGTGCCAAAGAGGACTCAAGTAAATTGCTTAACAGGAGTTGTGCAGGAGGAAGTACCAGTGGTAAGGGATTTCCCTGAAGTATTTCCAGAGGAGTTGCCAGGCATGCCACCGGATAGAGATATTGAGTTTTTGATTGAGCTATTGCCAGGCACAGGGCCAATATCAAAAAGACCATATAGGATGCCAGCAAAGGATTTGGTGGAAATTAAGAAGCAGATTAAGGAGTTACTGGATAAGGGATATATTCGCCCAAGTTCTTCACCTTGGGGATCGCCAATACTTCTAGTGGAGAAGAAGGATGGATCATTAAGGATGGTTGTTGATTATCGAGGATTGAATGAAGTAACAATCAAGAACAAGTACCCACTACCAATGATCAATGATCTGTTTGATCGATTGCAAGGAGCTAAGGTATTTTCCAAGATCGACCTGCGATCAGGATACCACCAGTTGAAGATTCGAGAACAGAATATACCTAAGACAGCTTTTACCACCAGGTACGGGCTGTACAAGTATACTGTTATGTCATTTGGTCTGACTAACGCACCCGCATATTTTATGAACATGATGGACAAAGTATTTATGGAGTTTTTGGATAAGTTCGTCGTGGTGTTCATTGATGATATCTTGGTTTATTCAAAGAATGAAGAGGAGCATAAGGAGCATTTGCGTTTGGTACTTGGAAAGCTCAGAGAACATCAATTATATGCCAAGTTCAGCAAATGTGAGTTTTGGTTGAAGGAAGTAGGATTCCTCGAACACGTTATATCTAGAGAAGGTATAGCAGTTGATCCCACTAAATTGATACCGTGACCAAGTGGGAAGCCCCAACAACAGTTGGAGAGATCCGGAGTTTTCTTGGACTCGCAGGATACTACCGGAGATTTATTGAGAATTTCTCAAAGATTGCGAAGCCTATGACTGAGTTGTTAAAGAAGGATACCAAGTTTATATGGATGGAGGAATGTGAGGCTAGTTTCCAGGAATTGAAGAAACGTTTGGTTACCTCACCAGTGTTAATTTTGCTAGACCAGACCAAAGATTATGAGGTGTATTGCGACGCTTCACGTCGAGGACTTGGAGCAGTGCTTATGCAGGAAGGGAGAGTTGTTTCATATGCCTCAAGACAACTGAAACCTCATGAGTTGAATTATGCCACGCATGATTTGGAGTTAGCAGCCGTAGTGCATGCTTTGAAAACATGGAGGCATTTCCTCATTGGAAATCATTGTGAGGTGTACACGGATCATAAGAGTTTGAAATACATTTTCACACAGAAGGAGTTGAATCTCAGACAAAGGAGATGGTTGGAACTCATCAAGGATTATGATATGAGATTGCATTATCACCCCGGAAAAGCTAATGTAGTAGCTGATGCATTAAGCCGTAAGAGCCATGTCAATACATTAATGACGGGAGAAATACCAAGTGAGTTAGCAGTAAATCTTCGTGAACTATGTTTGGAAATAGTTCCGAGAGGCTATGTAGCAGCATTGGAGATTCTGTCAACCTTGATGGATAGAATCAGAGAAGCTCAAAGGGCTGACAAAGAGATTGCCGCTATAAAGGAGAAACTTAGCAAAAGAAAAGCTAAGGGATTTCGTGAGGATGAACACGATACCCTATGGTTTAAAGACCGCGTTTACGTGCCCAATGACCCGGAGATCAGGAATTTGATATTGCAAGAGGCACACGATTCACCATATTCAATTCACCCAGGAAATACCAAGATGTATTTGGATTTGAAAGATATTTTCTGGTGGACTGGAATGAAGAAGGATATTGCGGAGTATGTAGCAATTTGTGATGTATGTCAGAGAGTAAAGGCAGAGCATCAGAAGCCAGCAGGATTGTTACAACCATTGCCGATACCCGAATGGAAGTGGGATAAATTAGGCATGGATTTTATCACGGGATTGCCCAGGACTCGTTCAGGCTATGACTCGATTTGGGTTGTAGTTGATCGATTGACGAAAGTAGCTCATTTCATCCCGGTAAAGACCACTTACAACAGTGCTAAGTTGGCAAAGATATGCATGACCAGGATCGTATGTTTGCATGGAGTTCCAAGGAGTATCGTATCAGATAGAGGAACCCAATTTACCTCAAAGTTCTGGAAGCAGTTGCATGAAACTTTGGGTACCAGGCTAGAATTCAGTACAGCTTTTCATCCACAGACAGATGGACAGACCCAGAGAGTTAATCAGATTTTGGAGGATATGCTGAGAGCTTGTGCGCGAGATTACAGATCTAGTTGGGACGATAATTTGCCATATGCAGAGTTCTCTTACAACAACAGTTACCAAACCAGTTTAAAGATGGCCCCTTTCGAAGCTTTGTACGGAAGGAGATGCAGGACACCGTTGTCGTGGGATGAAGTTGGAGACCGCCAGTTGTTTGGACCTGACTTGATTAAGAAGTCTGAACGGAAGGTGAAATTGATTCACGATAGGCCCAAGATAGCCCAGTCCAGACAGAAGAGTTATGCAGATTCAAAACGGAAGGAGACAGTTTACGAAGTCGGAGATACAGCTTATCTTCGAGTATCTCCACTTCGGGGAACAAAGCATTTTGGAGTTAAAGGGAAGTTAGCGCCATGATTTGTAGGACCATATCGAGTTTTGGAGCGTATGGGAGAAGTGGCCTACAAGTTGGAATTGCCCGAAGAATTGTCAGGAGTTCATGATGTGTTCCACGTTTCCCAGTTAAAGAAGTGCCACGAGGAGATGGCTGACATACCTTTGAGAGACACAGTGCCATTGGAAACTATTCAGTTGGATAACGATTTGAGCTACGAGGAGAAACCAATTAAGATCCTCTAGTTTGCCAGCCGAGTCACTCGCAGCAAGGTTATCAAGTTTTGCAAAGTTCAGTGGAGCAATCACACGGAGGATGAAGCCACTTGGGAACGAGAGGAAGATTTGCTCAAGGACCACCCTCACCTATTTTCTAGCCAACCCGAATCTCGAGGGCGAGATTCATCTTAAGGGGGGTAGGTTTGCAACATCCCAAATTTCCAATTTGGAATGTTATACATTAGATCATCAATGCATATCATATTTTTATTTTGCATTTTGGTTGATCCTAGAAATTCTACGCAACTCAAGGAACCATGGAGAGAGTTGGGGATTTCGTTATTTTCATATTTGAGTTTTCTCTAATTTTGAGAATAGGATCATTTGATTTTATTTATTTTATCATCAATTATTTGTATTACAAAAATATGAGAGAGGGAATAAAATGACTTTCCCAAAATAAAGAAATATTGAGGATCAAATAAGATTTCTTTTTAGTATTTCTTTTTATTTTTTTCTTCTGCGCGTAATAATAAAAAAACGCGCACCGACCTACGGGCTGTGTCCGACCTGGACACCGGCCTGGGAAGGCTTTATAAGCCGGGGAAGAGGCCCAGCCGAGCCAACACCCCAGCCCCGAAACCCTAGCCGCCGCTCCCGCTCCCGCCGCCGCCGCCGCCCACCGCCGCCGACCCGCCGCCCGAGGTTCGCCGCCACCTCGTTTTCCGCGTCATTTTTTTTGAAAAACCGTTCGGTTTTTCTGTCAGTTTTTTTAGTTTCAGTTTTTTTAAATAGATCGGTTTTTTTCTGGTTTATTTAAATAGTGAGCATTCGCCCGTTCGTTCGTTCTAGCGAGCGTTCGTCGTTTTTCTTTTTCTCGGATTAAATCCGCGATTTTTCTGATCGCGATTCCGGATCCGATTTTCGTTTTAGTATAACTTTTCGCTCGTTTATCGGAATCAGGCGATTCAAGCGCCTGGAGTTTCATCTCGAAACCCTCTATCCGTTTAACCAACTTAAACAAGCTTTTGCTACTGTAAAATTTTCCCTAGATCCAGATTAGTAGAACGAAGTTGTTTTCTTTCGCTGTTTGACTTTCGTTGCTTCGTTCGATTTGATTCTTTTTGCCAACCGGAGTTCTTAACTTGAACCTTCTGGTTAGATCTCTTACTTAAGTTTTACCCATGCATTAGATGAGTACTTATTGTATGCTTGTTTGTTTGTCTGCGATAGAATACCCGGAGTGCGCCGCTTGTTACTTCGAATCGCTAGGTTTCCCGGATCATCAGCAAGGCAAGTAACACTTTGATCATACCTTTTCTACTACCTAGTTTTATTGCATTAGATCAATATTTTCACATTGCATGATTAGGATCTAATTAAATTGTGGGATGGGAAGTAGTTGAGGTAGTACCTATTACCTGTTTATTATCAAACCTTTGGGAGTTACTTCTGCGTTTGCTTATTATGCCATGCTATGCTAGTAGACGTGGATTGGGTGAGTGATATCCATGACAGATGTGAGATTGTTAATTAATGGTTTATCTAAGGTGGCAACTTAAACACACATCTGGGTGGATTGAGGCACCTGGGTATTCCAGGACTTGCCTGTTTTCTTTTGGACCGCCACCCAGGCTCAAAGGGATCATGAGACTATTCATACTAGAAACTTCCATGTGCAGCCACAAGCTATTATGGGCTCTAGCATAGTTGACTAAGTCGTGCGAACTCTTACAGTGGTAGACTAGCAGATGTAGGGAATGTAGGTGGTATGGTCTACCCGATCGTAAGGTGCTAGCGCTTCTGAAAGACTATGTCTCGGTCATCCGTCTTCTCAAACACCTTGTAGTGCGAGAAACCAAACGGAGGCGATCGAGTCTTGTGGGGAAAAGTGCACAAACCTCTGCAGAGTGTAATAAACTAATCATGATTAGCCGTGTTCCTGGTTATGGACATCTTGAGTATCTAGTACCTGGATTATCATGTGAATCTCAACATGTTACTCTAAATTAATTTTATTGGGTCATGTTTAATGATGATGTTTAATTGGGATTGAGAATGCTATCAACCATTCTCAATGTTTAACAACTACCAAGATAGTTAAATAAAATTTATTCCTTTGAAGTAGGGAAAAATTGGCTTTACGCAAAACTGTAACCATAGAGCTTTCCACCAGCCAAATATGCATATAGTATAGCTGTTTCATTCCATTACTCTCTATGTGTTACCTTGCCAGCATATTCCATGTGCTGACCCGTTTTCGGGCTGCAACGTTAATGTTGCAGACTTTTCAAACGATGATTAAGGAGTTTTTAGGTCGTGGTTCTATACTCAGTGATGCCGTTGGAGTTGATGGACTCACTTATCTTCCAATCCTTCCGCTGTTATCGTTATAATATGGCCTTAAGCCATATTTATTGTAATAAGTTCTCTGTGGAGACACTCGATGTAATAAGTGTGTGTTTGCTACTCTGCTATAAATCCTCCGAGTACTGTGTGGTGTCAGCATTACTGATCCAGGGATGACACCAGAGCACGGAGATCAGACTGTTTGAGGTCTGGTCGCTACAGGTTATTTGCAACGTGAGATCTGATAGAGATGGATAAACGGTAAAGTAATATTTTTGGTTTATGGAATGGAAAGTATAAGATTTCAAAGAAAGTAAATCGGAAACTTATATGATGGAAAATAGACCCGGGGGCCATAGGTTTCACTAGAGGCTTCTCTCAAGATAGAAATTGTTACGGTGGGTGAACAAATTACTGCCGAGCAATTGATAGAAAAGCGCAAAGTTATGATGATATCTAAGGCAATGATCATAAATATAGGCATCACATCTGTGTCAAGTAGACCAAAACGGTTCTGCATCTACTACTATTACTCCACACATCAACCGCTATCCAACATGCATCGAGAGTATTAAGTTCGTAAAGAACGGAGTAACGCCTTAAGCAAGATCACATGATGTAGAGGAATTGACTCAAGCAATATGATGAAAATCCCATCTTGTTATCCTCGATGGCAACAATACAATACGTGCCTTGCTGCCCTACTGTCACTGGGAAAGGACACTGCAAGATTGAATCCAAAGCTAAGCACTTCTCCTATTGCAAGAAAAACCAATCTAGTTGGCCAAACCAAATCGATAGTTCGAAGAGACTTGCAAAGATATCAAATCATGCATAAAAGAAGTCAAAGAAGATTCAAATAATATTCATAGATAAGATGATCATAAATCCATAATTCATCAGATCTCGGCATACACACCGCAAAAGTGTATTACATCGAATAGATCTCCAAGAACATCGCAGAGAACTTTCTATTGAGAATCAAAGAGAGAGAAGAAGCCATCTAGCTACTAACTATGGACCCTATGTCTATGGTAAACTACTCACGCTTCATTGGAGAGGCAATGGTGTTGATTTAGAAGCCCTCCGTGATCAAATCCCCCTCCGGCAGGATGCCGGAAAAGGCCCCAAGATGGGATCTCATGGGTACAGAAGGTTGCGGCGGTGGAAAAGTGGTTTCGTGCCCCCTGGAAGTTTTTGGGGTATTTGAGAATATATAGGAGGAAGATCTAGGTCAGGGGGTCACTAAGGGGCCCTCAAGGTCGGGGCCCGCCCTCCACCCTTGTGTCTGCCTCGTGGCTCTTCTGACTTGCACTCCAAGTCACCTGGGTGTCTTTTGGTCCAAGAAAAATCACCGTGAAAGTTTTATTCCGTTTGGACTCCGTTTGGTATTCCTTTTCTGCGAAACTCTAAAACAAGAAAAAAACAGAAACTGGCACTGGGCCCTAGGTTAATAGGTTAGTCCCAAAAATCATATAAAATAGCATATTAATGCATATAAAAACATCCAAAACAAATAATATAATAGCATGGAACAATCAAAAATTACGTTGGAGACGTTTCACATGCGTCTATTACTTTGTTTCGATAACTAATAAATTTTTGCAGTAAGTATGTGAGTTCTTTATGACTAATGTTGAGTCCATGGATTATACGCACTCTCGCCCTTCCACCATTGCTAGCCTCCCTAGTACCACGCAACTTTCGTCGGTGCATTAAACCCACCATCACCTTCCTCAAAATAGCCACCATACCTACCTATTATGGCATTTCCGTAGCTATTCCGAGATATATTGCCGTGCAACTTTCCACCATTCCGTTTATTATGGCACACTTCATCATTGTCATATTGCTTTGCATGATCATGTAGTTGGCATCGTATTTGTGGCAAAGCCACCTTTCATTTTTTTATACATGTCACTCTTGATACATTGCACATCCCGGTACACCATCGGAGGCATTCATATAGAGTCATATTTTTGTTCTAGAATTGAGTTATAACTCTTGAGTTGTAAGTAAATAAAAGTGTGACGATCTTCATGTTGGGGAACATAGTAATTCAGAATTTTCCTACCAACATGCAAGATCTAACTAGGAGATGCATAGAAACAAGAGGGGAGAGTGTGTCCCCGTACCCTCGTAGACCGAAAGCGGAAGCGTTTAGTAACGCAATTGATGTAGTCAAACGTCTTCATGAACCAACCGATCCAAGCACCGAACGTACGGCACCTCCGTGTTCAGCACACGTCCAGCACGATGATGTCCCTCGAGCTCTTGATTCAGTTGAGGACGAGGGAGAGTTCCATCAGCACGATGGCGTGGTGACGATGATAATGAAGTTACCGGCGTAGGGATTCACCTAATCACTACGCCGATATAACCGAGGTGTGTAACTGTGGAAGGGGGCACTGCACACGGCTAAGAGAAGACTTGATGTGCTATTGGGTGCCCCTGGCCACGCATATAAAGGAGGGAGGGAGAGAGGAGGCCGGCCAGGAGGCAAGAGGGGTGCGCCAGGGGGGAGTCCTACTTGGACTCCTAGTCCAAGTAGGATTCTCCCCCCTTTTCCTTTCTTCCACCGGAGGGAAAGGAAGGAGGGGAGAAGGAGAAGGAAGGAGGGGGCCTCGCCCCCACCCCTTGTCCAATTCAGTTTGGGCAGGGGGGAGGCACACGCCACCTCGTGGATCTTCTTCCCTCTCTCCTCTAAAGCCCACTAAGGCACATTAACTTCCCCGGGGGGTTCTGGTAACCTCCCGGTAATCCGGAAAAATGCCCGAACCACTCGGAACCATTCCGATGTCCAAATGCAACCTTCCAATATATGAATCCTTACCTCTCGACCATTTCGATGCTCCTCGCCATGTCCGTGATCTCATCCGGGACTCTGAACAAACTTCGGTCATCAAATCACATAACTCATAATACAAATCGTCATCGAACCTCATAACAACATACGTCATTCCCTTTGTCATCGATATGTTACTTGCCCGAGATTCGATCGTCGATATCATCATACCTAGTTCAATCTCGTTATCGGCAAGTCTTTTTACTCATTTCGTAATGCATCATCCCGTAACTAATTCTTTAGTCACATTGCTTGCAAGGCTTATAGTGATGTGCATTACTGAGAGGGCCCAGAGATACCTCTCCGATACACAGAGTGACAAATCCTAATATTGATATATGCCAACTCAACAGGCACCATCGAAGACACCTGTAGAGCATCTTTATAATCACCTAGTTACGTTGTGACGTTTGATAGCACACAAGGTGTTCCTCCGGTATTCGGGAGTTGCATAATCTCATAGTCATAGGAACATGTATAAGTCATGAAGAAAGCAATAGCAATAAAACTTAACAATCATTATGCTAAGCTAACGGATGGGTCTTGTCCATCACATCATTCTCTAATGATGTGATGTTGTTCATCAAATGACAACACATGTCTATGGTCAGGAAACTTAACCATCTTTGATTAACGAGCTAGTCAAGTAGAGGCATACTAGGGACACTCTGTTTTTCTATGTATTCACACATGTACTAAGTTTCCAGTTAATACAATTATAGCATGAACAATAAACAATTATAATGATATAAGGAAATATAAATAACAACTTTATTATTGCCTCTAGGGCATATTTCCTTCAGTCCCACTTGCATTAGAGTCAATAATCTAGATTACATGGTAATGATTCTAACACCCATGGAGTCTTGGTGCTGATCATGTTTTGCTCATGAGAGAGCTTAGTCAACGGGTCTACAACATTCAGATCTATATGTATCTTGAAAATCTCTATATCTCCCTCCTTCACTTGATCACGGATGGAATTGAAGCGTCTCTTGATGTGTTTGGTTCTCTTGTGAAATCTGGATTCCTTCGCCAAGGCAATTGCTCCAGTATTGTCACAAAAGATTTTCATTGGACCCGATGCACTAGGTATTACACCTAGATCAGATATGAACTCCTGCATCCAGACTCCTTCATTTGCTGCTTCCAAAGAACCTATGTACTCCGTTTCACACGTAGATCCCACCATGACGCTTTGCTTGGAACTGCATCAACTGACAGCTCCACCATTCAATATAAATATGTATCTGTTTTGTGACTTAGAGTCATCCGGATCAGTGTCAAAGCTTGCATCGACGTAACCATTTACGATGAGCTCTTTATCACCTCCATAAATGAGAAACATATCCTTAGTCCTTCTCAGGTATTTCAGGATGTTCTTGACCGCTGTCCAGTGATCCACTCCTGGATTATTTTGGTACCCCCTGCTAAACTTATAGCAAGGCACACATTAGGTCTGGTACACAACATTGCATACATGATAGAACCTATGGCCGAGGCATAGGGAATGACTTTCATTTTCTCTCTATCTTCTATAGTGCTCGGGCATTGAGTCTGACTCAACTTCACACCTTGTAACACAGGCAAGAACCCTTTATTTGACTGATCCATTTTGAACTTATTCAAAACTTTATCAAGGTATATGCTTTGTGAAAGTCCAATTAAGCGCCTTGATCTATCTCTATAGATCTTTATGCCCAATATATAAACTGCTTCACCGAGGTCTTTGCTACCTCTTGAGCATTGCGTTGGTTTTCCCTTGAAGAGGAAAGGGTGATGCAGCAGAGCAGCGTAAGTATTTCCCTCAGTTTTTGAGAACCAAGGTATCATTCCAGTAGGAGGCCACACACGAGTCCCTCACACCTACACAAACAAATAAACTCCTCACAACAAACACGATAAAGGGGTTGTCAATCCCTTCACGGTCACCTATGAGAGTGAGATCTGATAGATATGATAAGATAATATTTTTGGTATTTTTATGATAAAGAGAAATAAAGATGCAAGTAAAATAAATGGCAAAGGAAATAACTAAGTATTGGAAGATTAATATGATGAAAAATAGACCCGGGGCCATAGGTTTCACTAGAGGCTTCTCTCAAGAGCATAAGTATTATGGTGGGTGAACAAATTACTGTTGAGCAATTGACAGAATTGAGCATAGTTATGAGAATATCTAGGTATGATCATGTATATAGGCATCACGTCCAAGACAAGTAGACCGACTCCTGCCTGCATCTACTACTATTACTCCACACATCGACCGCTATCCAGCATGCATCTAGAGTATTAAGTTCAAGAGAACAGAGTAACGCTTTAAGTAAGATGACATGATGTAGAGGGATAAACTCATGCAATATGATATAAACCCCATCTTGTTATCCTCGATGGTGTAACATCCCGAATTTTCAATTTGGTATGTTATACATAGGTCATCCATGCATATCATATTTTATTGCATTTTCGCTCTGCAATCCTCAAAATCCTAAGAAACTCAAGGACCCTCGGAGAGAGTTGGGAATTTCCAGGCTTTCATATTTGATTCTGATCAAATAATGAAACGAGGATTTGGATTTTAATTATTTTTCTCTCCAAAAAATATTTCGTATTAAAATATAAGAGAGGAGATAATATGACTTCTCCAAAATAATTGAAATATTGGAGGAAAAATATTAAAATCATTTATTTTGATTTTATTCGATTTTATTTTGGATTTTATTTGCATTAGAAAAATTGCACGTTTTTTAAATTGCAATTTAGGGCCAAGAAAATGTTCACCTCATTCTAAATATTTTATTTAGACGGTGAAAATTTGTTTTGGCATTTTTAGTTTTTTTATTTTATTTTCTAGGATTTTATTTCTGTCAGCGAAATGATTTAAAAAAAACTCCCGCGCCCGACTGGGTCGAAACCCAGCCAGGCCGCCGGCCCAGCCGCCGCCGCCACCGCCTCCTTGCGCGCGCGCCGCCGCCGCCGACCCGGACTTGGAGTCCGAGCCGGACTCCTCTCCGCCGCCGCTGCCTTGCCCCCTCCCCCAAGCAGCCGCCCCCACCTCTTTATAAGCCGCTGCCCCGCCGCCCCAAACCACACCACCGCAGCCGCCGCCTGTCATGCCTCGTCGCCGCCGTAGCCGAGCGCCGTCGCCACCGCTTGCCGCCGCCGCCTGCCGCCGCCCGTGAGTCGCCACCTCATTGCCCCGCCGCGTCACTGGAGGTACCGGCCGGATCCGAGACCGCGGTTTTTTTAAAACCGTTCGGTTTTTTAGAAACCCTAGATCCGTTTTTTCGGTTCGCTGGTTTTTTCTTGGTTCTTCTATTTAGCGGACATTTATCCGTACGTTCGTCTTAGCGAACGATTTTTGCCCATTAGTTACAGTTAATGAACGTTCGTTCGTTAGTCTGTTCGTCAGTTTTCTTTTTATCGGATTTATCCGCGATTATTTTCGATCGCGATTTCTGATCCAATCTTAGTTTCTGTTTATCTTTTCGCTCGTTAGTCGGAATCAGGCGATTCAAGCGCCTAGATCTTTGTCTCGAAACCCTCTTTATGTTTAATCAACTTGAACAAGATTTTGTTACCGTAAAATTGACCTTAGTTTAGATTAGTAAACGGATCTTGTTTCTTTCGCCGTTTGAGTTTCGTTGCTCCGTTTGATTTGATTCTTTTTGCAAACCGGAGTTCTTAAGTTGAACTTTCTGGTCAACCCCCTCGTATTTGAGTTTTGATTGTGCATCTTTGATTGTTTCTTATATATGTTATTGTTCGTTTGTGATAGTACACCCGGAGTGCGAAGCGTGCTACTACGAATCCCTAGGTTTTGCGGATCGTCAGCAAAGCAAGTAACACATTGATCATACTCTTTTCATACCCAGTTTTTATGCATTAGTTCCAACCCTCAAACACAGCATGATTAGGATGTCATTAATTTGTGGGTTGGGAAGTATTTGTTGAGGTAGAACCTATTACCCTGTTACTACCAAACCCTTGGGACTTACTTCTACGCTTGCTTATATTACTATGCTATGCTATGCTCGTTGACGTGGTTCGGGTTTGAGTGAAATCCATGACAGATGTGAGGTTTTTAATTAATGGTTCAACTTAAGGTGGCAACTTAAATTAACATCTGGGTGGATTGAGGCACCTGGGGAACCCAGTGTTGTCTGTTTTTTTGGAAATCCCGGGGTACCCGTGTGATCTTCCTATGGACCGCCACCCAGGCTCAAAGGGAACTGAGATGATTCATGCTAGAAACTTCCGTGTGCAGCCACAAGCTATTATGGGCTCTAGCATAGTTGAGTAAGTTACGTGAAGCTCTTGAAGAGGTAGATCAGCAGGTAGTAGGTTTTGTAGGTTTGGTATGGTCTACCCGGAGTAGAGAGTTAATGTTTCTGAAAGACTGTATCTCGGTCATCCGTTTCTCAAACACCATATAGTGCGAGAAATCCAACGGAGGCGATCGAGTCTTGTGGGGAAAAGTGTGCAAACCTCTGCAGAGTGTACAATCTAATCATGGTTAGCCGTGTCCCCGGTTATGGACAATCTTGGGTATCTAGTACATGGGTTATCACATGTATCTCATCACTCTTAATTAATATTGTTGGGTTGTTAATTACTTTAATTGGGATTGAGTTGGGGTTACCTTCTCAATATTTGTTCAACTACCATGATAGTTAAATTAAAATCTATACCTTTGTTGTAGGGAAAAATTGGCTTTTCGCAAAAACTATAACCATAGAGCTTTCCACCAGCCAAATATGCATGTAGTGATAGCATTATTCTGTTCTTGCTCTACTATGTTACTTTGCCAGCATATTCCATGTGCTGACCCATTCTCGGGCTGCAACGTATTATGTTGCAGACTTTTCAGACGAGGAGTAAGGTTCGTTAGGTCATTGCCGTGCAGCTATGGACTCACTTTATCTTCCAAGCCTTCCACTGTTATTGCATTAGATGGCCTTAAGCCATATTATTATAATAAGATCTCTTTGGAGACATTCGATGTAATAAGTGTGTGATTGCTACTCTGTTATAAATCCTTCGAGTACTGTGTGTGTCAGCATTACCGATCCAGGGATGACACTGAAGCACAGAGACTTGACCGTTTGAGGTCGGGTCGCTACAAGATGGTATCAGAGCACACGCTAAGTGTAGGACACGACCACTAAGCTAAACCATAGGTCACACTTCTCTTCTCATTTCTGACTCCTCTCCATTTTCTACTCTTTAGGATGGCAGATGCAAGGAACAAGTTTGCACAACCGGATGAAGACACACCATTTGGATGCCACCTGAAGGAAGTCACTAGGTACTTGAACATTGGAATACTAAGCTTCACCGAGACGTACAACGCCACCTTACCAGAGGAGGAGCGCTGGATGATTCAAGTACAAGTTCCAGGAAGGACCTTCACGCCAGTCACTAAACCCATAGAGTTTTCCTTTGATGCACCAACCTGGAGTTTAGGAAAGAGTATGGCAGCTCACATTACCATGGGACGCATTGGAGAAGTCTACAACAGGGAACTCAAGGACACTATCTACCAAATATGTGGGCGCCGAGACGAGCAATGGGAAGTAATCAGCACCAAGAAGGATAGATCCATTGCAGCTTTCATCCAGGAGTTAAACCAGCACATCCGATGTCAGGAGAACCAGATGTGCGCAGACATGATGGACTTGAAGAAGGCAAAGACTAGGATCATCGAACTGGAGGAAGAACTCAAGTTTACACGCGATGGATATGAGGAGGAAATTAAGACACTACTGGAGAAGAATGACGACCTAGTTAAGAAGATCGAAGTATTCATGGGAGGACCAGCACCGGGAGTAGAAGACTACGATTCCACCTACCCGGACAACTACATCATCATGGACGACACTGATTCCGATCCTAGTGAGGATGACTTTGAAGACGAAGCTGGAGCTGACATCATGGAGTCTTCCACCGATCAAAATTTCTAGATGACCACCATATATTAGTAGTATTCCCCCATGTATTTAGTAGTAGTTGAGCACTTTTGCGATAGTTCTAGACCGCTTGTATGCCCTTGCTTGATTGATTGAGTGAAATGATTGTGTTTGTCTCATGTGCATATGGGTAGTGCTTTCTCATTAGACCCCTTTTCTATTCTGATCTCTTCCATCTAAACACATTAGATGCCTCCGAGATGTGAACCTAGTTTTGTTTTCCCACCGGAGCTCACCCAGTTGATCCAGCAACAGAATACTTTGATGCAATTGCTAGTTCAGAACCAGGGCAACAACAACAACAACAACCCGCCCGCAGTGGACAACCTAGCCCGCTTTCTAAGGTTACAACCGCCGGTGTTTTCCAGTAGCACCGAGCCTATAGTTGCAGATGATTGGCTCCGTAGGATTGGAAGGGAGTTAACCACTACAGGATGCACTGATGCTGAGAAGGTGCGTTTTGCCGCACATCAGTTGGATGGACCAGCAGCATCATGGTGGGAGAATTACACTGTCACCTACCCCATAGCCACGGTGACATGGGACCAATTTCAACAAGCTTTCTGCACAGCTCATGTCTCAACTGGAGCTATGCAGATGAAGAAGCGGGAGTTCTGCAACTTACGTCAGGGGAACCATACTGTGGCTCAGTACGTGGATGAGTTTAGCAAGTTATCTCGCTATGCCCCTGATGATGTGGCCACAGATGCCGTGAAGCAAGAGAAGTTTATGGAAGGGCTGAATGATGAGATGAGCATGCAGTTGATGGTAGAAACCTTCAACAACTACCAGGAGTTGGTAGATAAGGCGCTTATGATTGAAGGGAAGCAGCAGTAGATTGAGAGCCGTAAGAGGAAGTACGGACAAGGGAAGTATAACTCAGGAGCTCCGCAGAAACCTCACCTAACCCCGAACTCGGGAGGACTTGTTCATAACCATGGAGGTCACAACCACACTGGAGGAGGATCGCATAATCACAATGGTGCTAAGAACGGAAATGGGAACAGAGCTAACAACAACCAGAACCGCTCCAACCCAGCCACACCTGCCAAAAGAGACCTAAGTCAAGTTACTTGCTTTAAGTGCGGGAAGACAGGGCACTATGCCAATGATTGCCCTGAAGGAAGGAATGGAAACAGGAATGGGAGCGCTGCAAAGAAGCCTAATCCATTCAAAAAAGGACAAGTGAACCACGTTAACGTGGAGGAGGTTGAAGAGCAGTCGGACGCGGTAATAGGTAAGTTTTTGGTTAAGTCATTTACCGCTCTTGTTCTTTTCGATACTGGTGCATCGCATTCATACATATCAAGGGGATTCGTGGATAAGTTTAGACTACAAACCCAAACCCTTAGGACCCCTCTCCTAGTGAGTTCACCTGGAGCAGAGTACATGGCTAGCCAATGGTGCAACCAGATACCCATAACCATTGGTACACATGTTTTTCCGTCTGACCTAATTATCTTGGAGTCACAAGGATTGGATGTGATATTAGGTATGGACTGGATGTCAAAGTATGGAGGAAGCATTGACTGTGCTAGTAAGTCGATTTATCTCACCACCCCGGAGGGAAAAAGGATTAAGTATGTATCTAGGCATGTGCCTAGGAGGAGCCAAGGGAATGCCCTCACAGGAGTTGTCCAGGAGGAAGTACCTGTAGTGAAGGATTTTCTGGGTGTTTTTCCAGAGGAGTTACTAGGCATGCCACCGGATAGAGACATTGAGTTTTTGATAGAGCTATTGCCAGGTACATGGCCAATATCCAAGAGACCCTATCAGATGCCCGCAAATGATCTAGAGGAAATTAAGAAACAGATCAAGGAGTTATTAGAGAAAGGTTACATTCGAAGAAGCTCATCACCTTGGGGAGCCCCAGTACTTTTGGTGGAGAAGAAGGATAAATCCCTAAGGATGGTTGTTGATTATCGGGCTTTGAATGAAGTGACGATCAAGAATAAGTACCCACTGCCGATGATCAACGATCTGTTTGATCAGCTACAAGGAGCTAAAGTGTTTTCAAAGATTGATTTATGATTGGGATACCATCAGTTGAAGATTCGAGAGAAGGATATACCAAAGACAGCGTTCACCACGCGGTATGGATTATACGAGTATACGGTCATGTCGTTTGGACTGACTAACGCCCCTGCCTATTTCATGAGCATGATGAATAAGGTGTTCATGGAGTATTTGGACAAGTTTGTTGTGGTGTTTATAGATGATATTATGGTATACTCGAAGGATGAAGAGGAACACAAGGAGCATTTGCGATTGGTGCTCGAGAAACTCAGGGAACACCAGTTGTATTCTAAGTTCAGCAAATGCGAATTTTGGTTGAAGGAAGTCAGATTCCTTGGACATGTTATATTAGGAGAAGGTATAGCAGTAGATCCCAGCAAGGTTCAGTCAGTCACTGAATGGTTGGCACCCACTTCAGTTAGCGAGATCCGCAGTTTCCTTGGACTCGCAGGATACTACCGGAGATTCATTGAGAATTTTTCCAAGATTGCGAAGCCAATGACTGAACTATTGAAGAAGGATACTAAGTTTAAATGGACAGAAGATTGCGGGGCAAGTTTCTAGGAGTTGAAGAAACACTTGACTACAGCCCTAGTGCTGACACTGCCAGATATACATAAGGATTTCCAAGTGTATTGCGATGCCTCTCGCTTAGGACTTGGATGTGTGCTTATGCAGGACGGAAGAGTTGTTTCGTATGCCTCACGACAACTAAAACCCCATGAGTTGAACTACGCCTCACATGATTTGGAGCTAGCAGCCGTAGTGCATGCATTGAAGACTTGGATACATTACCTTATTGGAAACCGTTGTGATGTGTACACGGATCATAAAATTTTGAAGTACATTTTCACATAGAAGGAGCTGAACCTTAGACAGAGGAGATGGTTGGAGCTTATAAAGGATTATGATATGAAGCTACACTATCACCCAGGAAAGGCCAATATCGTAGCAGACGCTCTGAGCCGGAAGAGTTATGCTAATATCCTTGAAAGTAAGGGACTGCCGAAGGAGTTAGCAGAGGATATCATGGAACTTCGATTGGAGATTGTTCCAAGAGGTTTCGTTGCAACAATGGAGGTTCAGTCTACATTGTTGGGCAAGATTCGAGAAGCTCAGAAGGATGACAAAGAGATTGCCGAGATAAAAGAGAAGATGAGCAAAGGAAAGGCCAAAGGATTTCGTGAGGATGAGCACGATACCTTATGGTTTGAGGACCGAGTTTATGTGCCCAATAACCCAGAGATCAGGAAGTTAGTACTTCAGGAGGCTCATGACTCACCATACTCGATACACCCTGGAAACACCAAGATGTATTCGGATTTGAAGGAACATTTCTGGTGGACTGGTATGAAGAAGGATATTGCCGAGTGTCGGTGTCAAAACCGGCGGATCTCGGGTAGGGGGTCCCGAACTGTGCGTCTAGGCCGGATGGTAACAGGAGGCAGGGGACACAATGTTTTACCCAGGTTCGGGCCCTCTTGATGGAGGTAAAACCCTACGTCCTGCTTGATTAATATTGATGATATGGGTAGTACAAGAGTAGATCTACCATGAGATCGGAGAGGCTAAACCCTAGAAGCTAGCCTATGGTATGATTGTATGTTGTGGTTGTTGTCCTACGTACTAAAACCCTTCGGTTTATATAGACACCGGAGAGGGTTAGGGTTACACAAGGTCGGTTACAAAGGAGGAGATATCCATATCCGTATTGCCTAGCTTGTCTTCCACGCCAAGTAGAGTCCCATCCGGACACGAGACGAAGTCTTTAATCTTGTATCTTCATAGTCTAGCAGTCCGGCCAAAGGATATAGTCTGGCTGTC
This sequence comes from Triticum urartu, assembly GCF_003073215.2. Taxonomy (NCBI): domain Eukaryota; kingdom Viridiplantae; phylum Streptophyta; class Magnoliopsida; order Poales; family Poaceae; genus Triticum; species Triticum urartu. The sequence continues at coordinate 297,138,694 of NC_053022.1, forward strand.
CGGAGACCCCCTAATCCAGGACTTCCTCAGTAGCCCCTGAACTAGGCTTCAATGACGATGAGTCCGGCGCGCAGTATTGTCTTCGGCATTGCAAGGCGGGTTCCTCTACAAATTTCGTGTACCTGTCGAAATAGTGTCCGGCCTCTTGTGAATGTTGCACTCCTTGGCTTCCACGCCCAATAATGGCCACTTTCCACGTGTCGAGCGAATGTGAAGAGCCAGGGTGTTTTTACATTTACCCCCTAGCTATGTGAATGAGCTGCCTATTAAAAAGACGAGGATTCAGATCGAATCACACCATCCTCCCTTGGCGAGCCTTCATCAGAGCGCATTAGACAAAGATCCATTTCATCATGGCCGGTCGACGCAGCTCCTCCTCTTGCTCCCCTAGCCCCAAGCCTGGAGATTGGGAGAGATGTTCCGTCCCGCATAGCAAATTAGTGATGCTTCAGACCAAGGGATTTCTTCCCCCAGCGTACATGGTCCCGGTTCGAGCCGGGCTTGCCACCTATAACGGCGGAGAGCAAGCGGAGAGCCTTCCCAATCCCTCCAAGGGAGAGCGGGTATGCCTTGTCCCTTATTTGGTAAGAGGGCTAGGATTTCCAATTCATCCGTTTCTCCGGGGGCTCCTGGAGTTCTACGGCCTCCAGTTGCATAACCTTACACCTGCCTCCATGCTGCATATCGCGGGATTCGTAGCCCTTTGCGAGTTGTTTTTGGGCTGTGAGGCTCATTTCGCTCTGTGGAGGAAGCTGTTCTGCCTTGTGCCCCGTTCTCAGAAGGGGTCAATATATCAAGTGGGTGGAGCCGAAGTGTGGCGTATTGCCAGGACCGGATACCTGTCCGGAACCCCAAAGAAGACGTCCCCCTCCCGGATCCTATTAGAATCGGCCTTCCTGAGTTCGACAACGCCCCTTTGAAGAAGCGCCGGAGCTGGCGTCCATGGAGCTCCCTGGAGGAAGATGACAGGGACGTTCTTTACCTGATGAGCCGGATAAGTTTTTTAGCTCGATCCGGATTGACCATGATTGAGGTCATGGCCATATGTATTATGCGGGGGGTGCAGCCGCTTCAATATAGAGGCCACCCCATGTGGGATTTCAACGGGGAGGATGACGTCACCCGCCATGGCCGCAAAGGGCCGGGATCGGTTGCTGATCTAATAAAGATCTTATCCACTTTGTACAAGGGAGAAGAGGAGGAATTCCTTCGTGTCAACCCGCAGGGCGGATTTTCTATGTACAATCCTCCGAGCTGGGTAAGCGGAGACTTTTTCTCGCCCATCCGTTTCGTATTCCTGTAGTTAAGTATTCAGTCTAGCAATTTCATCACAGGAGCTGCGCCAGGCTATAAAGGAGATAAACAGCCCTCCTCCACAACCCGAGGACCCTAGACGGTCCCTTGACCCGGCCTCCCAGGAGGATCTGGACATATCTGTGGAGCTGATCGATGGGGTATTTTACCAATCGAGTAATGACAACGCTTTGGTGGCCATTACGGCCGATTACCCTGGGCTACTTCCAGCCTCACAGGTGACTGAGACTGAAGTCCCAGCACTTCGAAAGGGGATCCGTCCTTGCATTTTTTGATTGTCATATAACAGCCGTGTTTTGCAGGGGAGGTCCTCGAGGCGGAAGGCCGAGCCTGCGGCGACTAGCCAACAAGGGGCCGCGAGGCCAGGCAGGCTGAAAAGACCCGCAGTCCGGATTGAGACACCGGCGCAGTGGTACGACGCGCCGTCTTTATTGCAAGACATTATTCTCAGAGGCATATTAATGCCAATGCCTTCTTTTCAGGAAAAAGAGCGCTCGCCGGACTATACCCAGAGAGGCTACCAATCGCGCCTCCACCAGCCAGGCTCCAAGGCCGGATTCGGAGGCAGGAACGAATGCGAGGCATGCGCCGGGAGCTCCTCCGACAGAGGATGCGGATAAACTGTCTGCCACCAATTCCGAGGTGGAAAGTGCCATGAACCACAGGCGTCGCCGGACTGTTCTTCGTGACGCTTGTTTCTCCCAAGAGGCATTGGATGCCTTCAACTCGGGAGACGCGTACCTCCGTGCCGCTCAAAATGGTCTTGCCAGAGCCACGGAGCAGTATGTAAAAGACATACGGTTGAGAAAAATTGGTGATTATATATATATCAGTAGCCCCTGAGACTTGAAACAGTTAGGATAACTGATTTAAGGATCATTTGTTATGCAGGTTCTTACAGAAAAGAATACTCAACTGTCCCAGGAGCTGGAAGAGTGCAAAGCCCAACTTCAGGCCGCACTGGCCGCAGCAGGGGAGCCCAAAGAGACCCCCTCTGGTAACATATCCTAGTATCATATAGGATGCGGCGTATATGTAGATCTAACGATAAAATTGCAGATGACGCTGGAGTAAATCCGGGTAAGCAACAGCTCCTACGCCAGCTGAAGGCTGGTGAGAGCATGCTTACGAGGGTGAGGCAGGAGAAGAATAATCTCCTAGATGCCAACACCAAGCTGGGCGTGGAACTAAAAGATGTTCGTGCCCAACTGTCGAACTCTGTTAAGGAGAATCGGCGGCTTCGACGCGGCATATTTAGTAAGTGCTTGAACGAACTTTGAAAAAGAGTTCGTCGAGGAAGCTGGCTGACAGAGTTATGTCTGTAGGTATGCTAACAGGTCGTCCTGCCGAGGAAATGCCCTGTTCAACGGGTGACCTTCTTCCCGAGCTCTCACAGCTGCATGAACGAGTTCGGCAGGTGATGCAAGGCATCGCCCAGGCCTTGTGGCCATCCGTCTCCATACCCGAAGGCCTTGGAGAGCTTGCAGAAAAGCTGAAGGGAGCGCGGCGGCGCTTCCGATTATGGAAGATATCGGCCTGCCGTCAGGGCGCCAGGGAAGCCTGGGCAATGGTGAAGACACGGTACACGAAGGCTGACCCGAACCACATGGCCGAAGTCGGACCTATGGGGCCCGATGGGAAGGAGATCCCTGTGAGCTTAATGTGCGGCCAAGTAGAATTGGCCGCAAAGTATTCCCAACATGACTATAGACTAGACAGCCTATTGGATGGTATTGAAGAGGAATTCAACCAGTCAAATTGACTATGTAATTTTAAAGTGACATGTATAATGCCTTCTAGCCGGATTGTGGATCGTTTGTCGTGGCAGACCTTTTCGCTTCAACCTCGGGACCCGACGGTCCGGAGTGTATCCGAATACCCTCTCGGTTATGTAAGAACCGGGGCATGCGTGGAGACCAGGCGTAGGGGTCATTAGTGCTTTATCAGACAAGTGCCCAACTAGTTATATTATATTACATGGGTAGTAAGAAACATCTTCCAGGGAGAATAGTTTCATTAAGGGTTCCTTTCCCTGGGTAAGCATGCCCTAAAGTGCATGTCCGGACTGCGATAAGAAGCGCAAAAAAGCATCTGGGGGCAGATATGGATAATAAATAAAAGTCATCTTTTGTTCACCGACCGAATATTCCCTTAAGAACGCTAGCTTCCGCCTTCACCCAGTCTGAGGTACACGTCCGGCTGACCCGGCGGTAACAATCGCAGAGGTGCTCCCCTTATGCCCAAGCCGAATTAACGGGAACGTAGGGCATAAATACAAGAGCTAGGCAACCCAGCTTGGCCAAAACTTAAGTCATATCGATGCATATAATGGTGAAAAAAGGTACATGCGGAAGTATAACACATGTGTTGGGCGTGAGGCCCAGGTAAATAATTTAAGCTTATGTGAAAGAAGCCCCCAGGTATGAAGAGTGCGGCTAGCGCATCTGTAATGTACGAGTGAGGCACAAGGTGACCCATGGAGGCCTAGAGAAATAAAAGAAAGAAAGGGAAACAAGACAGATGATGCATATGCAGAAAATGGACCAAGGGAGGGGACTAACATAGAGTCCGGTGCTACGCGTAGAATCTTCGAAGCCTGGCTGCGTTCCATGGGTTCGGCTCGAGTCGACTAGTCGATGCATCCCGCAGTCGGTACGCTCCACCGGTCAGAACTTGGTTGATAATGAAGGGACCTTCCCATTTGGGCTCGAGCTTGTTCTTTTTCTTATCCGGCAGTCGTAGAACTAGTTCGCCAACGTTATAAGTTTTGGCCCGTACTTCTCTGCTTTGGTATCTGCGAGCCTGTTGCTGGTAAAATGCGGAACGGGCTTTGGCTACGTCGCGCTCTTCCTCCAAGGTGTCCAGACTGTCCTGTCGATTGAGCTCGGCTTCTCTTTCTTCGTACATGCGCACTCGAGGTGAGTCATGAATTATGTCATAGGGCAGGACTGCCTCTGCGCCGTACACCATAAAAAACGGTGTATATCCGGTACTACGATTTGGCATGGTCCGCAGCCCCCAGAGTACGGAGTCGAGCTCCTCTACCCAGTGCGTGTCAGACTCCGTTAAGGAGCGCACTAATCTGGGTTTAATGCCGCTCATTATAAGACCATTTGCTCGTTCGACTTGACCGTTGGTTTGTGGGTGATAGACTGAAGCATAATCGAGCTTAATGCCCATTTTGCTGCACCAGAGTTTTACCTCCTCGGCTGTGAAGTTCGTGCCGTTATTAGTGATGATGCTGTGGGGGACGCTGTAATGGTGTACAACCCCGGATATGAAACCTATCACCGGTCCGGATTCGGCTGTTTTAACCGGTTTAGCCTCTATCCATTTGGTGAATTTATCCACCATGACCAATACGTATTTTTTCTTGTGGGTTCCCCCTTTAAGGGGTCCAACCATGCCAAGCCCCCAGACCGCGAAGGGCCATGTAATGGGGATTGTTTGGAGGGCGGTGGGTGGCATGTGGCTTTGATTTGCAAAGAGCTGGCAACCGGCGCAACGTTGGACCAAGTCCTGTGCATTTGCCCGGGCCGTTGGCCAATAGAATCCTATATGGAAGGCCTTGCTTACAAGAGCCCGGGCTGCGGCGTGATGACCGCCGAGTCCGGCATGAATTTCCGCCAAAAGGTTCCGCCCTTCCTCTTCGGAGATGCACCTTTGAAGGACTCCGGTAGCGATATTTTGTACAATTCTCCCTAATGGACCCTGTAGGACTTGGATCGCCGCACTATGCAGCGTGCCTCATTTTGGTCCTCCGGAAGTTCCTGTCTAGTTAGGTAGGCCAAGAATGGTTCTGTCCACGGGGCAATAATGGCCATTATTTCGTGGGCTGAATGTGTTATTTCGGGGGCGGAGCCTCCGATTGTGTCAGAGAGTTCGGTATCGGATATTTTGGCCGGGTCCGGATGGTTGTTACCGGTGTCCCCTTCCCATGCTACGGATGGCTTGAAGAGCCTTTCCAGGAATATGTTAGGAGGGACCGCGTCGCGTTTTGCACCGATGCGGGCGAGGATATCCGCCGCCTGATTGTTTTCCCGAGCCACATGGTGAAATTCGAGCCCCTCGAACCGAGCTGACATCTTTAGGACGACATTGTGATAAGCTGCCATTTTCGGATCCTTGGCATCAAAGTCTCCATTTATTTGGGATATCGCGAGGTTCGAATCCCCGCGCAGCTCTAGGCGTTGAATGCCCATGGATAATGCCATCCGGACACCATGTAGAAGGGCCTCATATTCGGCTGCGTTGTTGGAGTCTGTATACATTACCTGTAGTACGTATTGAACTGAATCTCCTATTGGGGACGTCAAAACGACGCCAGCCCCCAGACCAGCCAACATTTTGGAGCCGTCGAAGTGTATGATCCAGTTTGAATATGTGCCGTACTCCTTAGGGAGTTCGGCTTCCGTCCACTCGGCGACGAAGTCAACCAAAACTTGTGATTTAATAGCTCGCCGTGGCTTGTAAGTTATGTCGAACGGGAGGAGCTCAATGGTCCATTTGGCAATCTAGCCCGTCGCGTCGCGGTTGTTTATAATATCGTTAAGTGGTACTTCCGAGGCTACCGTTATCGAACACTCTTGAAAGTGGTGTCACAGCTTCCAGGATGCCATAAATACCGCGTACGCTATCTGTTGATAATGCGGGTACCGTGATTTGCATGGAGTAAGGACAGTGGACACATAGTAAACCGGCTTTTGAAGGGGGAATTTGTGTCCGTCCGCTTCTCGTTCGACGACGAGCACTGCGCTTACTACTTGATGAGTTGCCGCAATGTATAATAGCATTGGTTCGCCAATGTTTGGCGCGGCCAGGACTGGGTTTGTTGACAATATGGCTTTTATTTCGTTGAGTCCGGCCGTGGCGGCATCCGTCCACTCGAAGTGTTCGGTGCGCCGGAGGAGGCGATAAAGGGGTAATGCCTTTTCTCCCAAGCGGGAGATAAAGTGGCTTAGAGCCGCCACGCATCCAGTCAATTTTTGTATTTGTTTGAGGTCCGTTGTGGTAGCCAACTGTGACAACGCTCGGATTTTGGCCGGATTAGCTTCAATACCTCTACTGGAGACAATGAATCCCAGGAGCTTTCCAGCTGGTACGCCGAAAACGCATTTTTCCGGATTGAGCTTGATGTCATATGTTCGGAGGTTATCGAATGTGAGCCTCAAGTCGTCTACTAGAGTTTCGACATGCTTGGTTTTAACGACCGCGCCATCTACGTATGCCTCCACTGTTTTGCCAATCTGGTTTGCCAGACATGTCTGAATCATGCGCTGATATGTTGCGCCGGCGTTTTTGAGCCCGAAGGGCATTGTGTTGAAGCAGAATGGGCCGTATGGTGTGATGAATGCCGTTGCGGCTTGGTCTGGCTCTGCCATTTTAATTTGATGGTAGTCGGAGTATGCGTCGAGGAAACACAATGAATTGTGTCCTACAGTGGCGTTGATGATTTGATCGATGCGGGGGAGGGGGGAAGGATCCTTTGGGAAGGCCTTGTTAAGGTCCTTAAAATCGACGCACAAGTGCCAGGATTTGTCCTTCTTTGGTACCATCACCAGGTTTGCTAGCCAGTCCGGATGTTTTATGTCTCTGATGAATCCGGCCTCCAATAGCTTGGCTAGTTCCTCTCCCATGGCTTGTCTCTTAGGTTCGGAGAAACACCGAAGAGCTTGCTTGACTAGCTTGAATCCTTTTAGGATATTTAGGATGTGCTCGGCCAGCCTGCATGGGATTCCTAGCATGTCTGAAGGGTGGCAGGCAAAAATGTCCCAGTTCTCGCGTATGAACTCTCGAAGTGCGGCGTCGACATCAGGGTTTAATTGTGCCCTGACGGAAGCTGTTTTTGTAGGGTCCGTTGGATGGACTTGGAATTTGACTATATCGTCCGCCGGTTTAAATGAGGTGGGCTTGGGTCTTTTATCGAGTATCACATCGTCCCTGTTCACCGTGGAGCGCAGTGCAGTTAGTTCCTCGGCCGCTAGGGCTTTGGATAGTGCCTCGAGGGCCAGTGCGGCTGTCTTATTTTCGGCCCGGAGTGCTATGTCCGGATCACTAGCAAGAGTGATGATTCTGTTGGGCCCGGGCATTTTGAGCTTCATGTACCCGTAATGGGGTATGGATTGGAAGATTGTAAACGCCTCCCGCCCTAATAGAGCGTGGTATCCGCTGCTGAACGGGGCCACTTGGAATGTAATTTCTTCGGACCTGTAATTATCCGGCGTGCCGAATACCACATCCAGTGTGATTTTCCGAGCACAGCGTGCTTCCCGACTGGGGATGATTCCTCTAAAGGTTGTGCTACTTTGCTCAATGCGGCTCCAGTCTACTTCCATCTTTTGAAGAGTTTCCTCATAGATGAGGTTTAATCCGCTGCTGTCGTCCATGAGTACCTTGGTGAGTCGAAATCCGTCCATGATTGGACCGAGGACCAGTGCGGCTGGTGCTCGGGCTGTTCGGAATTCGGGTTCGTCACTGGCATTGAAGGTAATAGCCGTGTCACTCCAAGGATTTATTTCTGCTACGTGGCAGATTTCGGCCATGCTGCGGAGTGTTCGCTTGCGTCTATTATTTGACGCGAAGGTCTCAGAGACCGTTAACACTGTATTATTGTCCACGGGATGGTGCTCTGTGGTATTTGGGAGGAGTAGATCCTCACCACTTTTGGCCACCTGCCGGAGTATCCAACATGCTCTAAGGTTGTGCGTTGGTATTGCATCCGCTGTACTATGAATTTTGCAGGGTCCGTTGAGCCATCCCTCCAGTACGGTTCCTTGCCCCGTAGAGGGCTTTTGCTTTTTGGTAGAGTTAACCCAGGTGTATTGTGATAATGCACCCTTTTATTTCGGACTGGGTTTGTATTCAGGACCGGATTATCCCAAAATTTTATTTCGGTTTTCCAGGCGCTTTCCATCGCATAGTACTTTCGTACTATGGACACCAAGTCGGCAAAGCGTGTAATTTCGCGGTGACTTATGGCGTTGAGGATTCCCTTGTCCGTGCAATTATTGTAGAAGAATGAAATCGCGTCTTCCTCGTGACAGTCCTTTATCCTGTTCATGACCAGGAGGAATCTGGCCCAGTAATGGTGTACTGTTCCTTCGGGCTCTTGCCTAATTTGGGATAGATCACTTATGTTTGGGTGGGTGGGTGGAATTGAATCCGAATCCTCACCCAATCTGAGACTCAGGGGCCAAGGAGTTTCTGAACTCGGAAGTTTGGATTCTGGGTTGTTTTCCGATAAATCTAGCCCGCTGCCTGACTCTAGGTTCAGGCCTTGAGTGACGTCCTCCCCTCTGCGAGTATCCGGCTTGGAGGGATCGGGAATCCGGACATAGCTAGTCCTTAAGATAGATGAAGGGTTGCCGCATTGTTCCTCCACCATTGCAACGTGATGGGTGACCTGGGGAGAGTTGATCTCTCTCAGATCGGGTTTAGGCCTAATCTGATCGTAGTCTGTAGCGACTCCCAGGGCGGCGATGCGGTCCAAGAGATCGTTCAGGGAAGAGAGCTCCATTGGATCTAACTGCTCGGCGAGTTCCGAGTTGACGTGAAGATTGCTTTCGATGACCCGAGAAGTCATCGTCGGCACAACGGCTGAACAGGCGGTCATAAGAAAACCACCTAGCCGGAGAGTTTGGCCGATAGCCAAAGCTCCCTCAGCAACAGTGCCGTCTTTAAAGACGGGATGAGACATCCTTCCTGGTGGCGACGGCACAGCGAAACTCTCAATGAAAGCACCAATGTCGGTGTCAAAACCGGCGGATCTCAGGTAGGGGGTCCCGAACTATGCGTCTAGGCCGGATGGTAACAGGAGGCAGGGGACACAATGTTTTACCCAGGTTCGGGCCCTCTTGATGGAGGTACAACCCTACGTCCTGCTTGATTAATATTGATGATATGGGTAGTACAAGAGTAGATCTACCACGAGATCAAAGAGGCTAAACCCTAGAAGCTAGCCTATGGTATGATTGTATGTTGTGGTTGTTGTCCTATGGACTAAAACCCTTCGGTTTATATAGACACCGGAGAGGGTTAGGGTTACACAAGGTCGGTTACAAAGGAGGAGATATCCATATCCGTATTGCCTAGCTTGTCTTCCACGCCAAGTAGAGTCCCATCCGGACACGAGACGAAGTCTTCAATCTTGTATCTTCATAGTCCAGCACTCCGGCCAAAGGATATAGTCCGGCTGTCCGAAGACCCCCTAATCCAGGACTTCCTCACCGAGTATGTAGCCGTATGTGATGTTTGCCAAAGAGTGAAGGCAGAGCATCAGAAGCCAGCAGGACTGTTACAGCCTATGCCGATACCCGAATGGAAGTGGGATAAACTTGGCATGGATTTTATCACTAGATTGCCCAGAACCAAAGCAGGATATGATTCTATATGGGTAGTAGTTGATCGCTTGACCAAAGTGGCTCACTTCATCCCAGTGAAAACCACTTATATGAGTGCGAAGTTGGCCAAGATATATATGTCCAGGATCGTATGTCTGCATGGAGTTCCAAGGACCATCGTATCAGATCGAGGAACACAGTTTACCTCAAAGTTTTGGCATCAGTTACACCAAAATTTGGGAACCAGGTTGGAGTTCAGTACAGCGTTTCACCCGCAGATGGATGGACAGACTGAGAGAGTCAATCAGATTTTGGAGGACATGTTGAGAGCCTGTGCGCTACATTATGGATCTAGCTGGGATGACAATTTTCCTTACGCAGAGTTTTCATACAATAATAGCTACCAAGCCAGTTTGAAGATGGCACCGTTTGAAGCTCTGTATGGGCGCAGATGTAGAACACCGTTGATGTGGGATGAGGTAGGAGACCGACAGTTGTTTGGACCAGATTTGATCAAGGAGTCTGAAGAAAAGGTTAAATTGATTCGTGATAGACTGAAGATTGCTCAGTCCAGGTAGAAGAGTTACGCAGACTCGAAACGCAAGGAGGTAACCTATGAAATTGGAGATAGTGCATATCTGCGAGTATCACCCTTGCGAGGAGTGAAACGTTTTGGAGTTAAGGGAAAGTTAGCCCCGAGATTTGTAGGACCGTATCATGTTTTGGAACGGATGGGAGAAGTTGCCTACAAGTTGGAATTACCTGAGGGATTGTCAGGAGTTCACGATGTGTTCCACGTTTCACAATTGAAGAAGTGTCATGCTGAGATGGCCGATATACCGTTGAGAGATACATTACCCTTGGAGGCGATTCAGTTGGACAGTGATTTGACTTATGAGGAGAAGCCAGTTTGGATTCTTGAGTTTGCCTGCCGAGTCACCCGCAGCAAGGTTATCAAGTTTTGCAACGTTCAGTGGAGCCACCATACCGAGGATGAAGGCACCTGGGAACGAGAGCATGATCTACTCAAAGACCACCCGCACCTATTTTCTAGCCAACCCGAATCTCGAGGGCGAGATTCATCTTAAGAGGGGTAGGTTTGTAACATCACAAATTTTCAATTTGGTATGTTATACATAGGTCATCCATGCATATCATATTTTATTGCATTTTCGCTCCGCAATCCTCGAAATCCTAAGCAACTCAAGGACCCTCGGAGAGAGTTGGGGATTTCCAGGTTTTCATATTTGATTCTTATCAAATAATGAAACGAGGATTTGGATTTTAATTATTTTTCTCTCCGAAAAATATTTCGTATTAAAATATAAGAGAGGAGATAATATGAATTCTCCAAAATAATTGAAATATTGGAGGAAAAATATTAAAATCATTTATTTTGATTTTATTCGATTTTATTTTGGATTTTATTTGCATTAGAAAAATTGCACGTTTTCAAAATTGCATTTTAGGGCCAAGAAAATGTTCACCTCATTCTAAATATTTTATTTAGAAGGTGAAATTTTTTTTTGGCATTTTTATTTTATTTTATTTTCTAGGATTTTATTTTTGTCGGTGAAATGATTTTTTTAAAAACTCCTGCGCCCGACTGGGTCGAAACCCAGCCAGGCCGCCGCCGCCACCGCCTCCCTGCACGCGCGCGCCGCCGACCCGGACTTGGAGTCCGAGCCGGACTCCTCTCCGCCGCCGCTGCCTTGCCCCCTTCCCCAAGCAGCCACCCCCCACCTCTTTATAAGCCGCCGCCCGCCGCCCCAAACCACACCACCGCAGCCGCCGCCTGCCGCGCCTCGCCGCCGCCGCAGCCGAGCGCTGTCGCCGTCGCTTGCCGCCGCCGCCTGCCGCCGCCCGCGAGACGCCGCCCCGTTGCCCCGCCGCCTCGCCGGAGCCCCTCGCCGGAGGTACCGCGCCGGATCCGAGACCGCCGGTTTTTTTAAACCGTTCATTTTTTTAGAAACCCTAGATCCGTTCTTTTTGGTTCGCCGGTTTTTTCTCGGTTCTTCTATTTAGCGGACGTTCGCCCCTACGTTCGTCTTAGCGAACGATTTTCGCCCGTTAGTTACAGTTAACGAACGTTTGTTTGTTAGTCTGTTCATCAGTTTTCTTTTTATCGGATTTATCCGCGATTATTTTCGATCGCAATTTCTGATCCGATCTTAGTTTCTATTTATCTTTTCGCTCGTTAGTCGGAATCAGGCGATTCAAGCGCCTAGATCTTCATCTCGAAACTCTCTTTCTGTTTAATCAACTTGAACAATATTTCAGTACTGTAAAATTTGACCTTAGTTCAGATTAGTAAACGGATCTTGTTTCTTTCGCCGTTTGAGTTTCGTTGCTCCGTTTGATTTGATTCTTTTTGCAAACCGGAGTTCTTAAGTTGAACTTTCTGGTCAACACCCTCGTATTTGAGTTTTTCTTGTGCATCTTTGCTTGTTTCTTATGTATGTTATTGTTTGTTTGCGATAGAACACCCGGAGTGCGAAGCGTGCTACTACGAATCCCTAGGTTTTGCGGATCGTCAGCAAGGCAAGTAACACATTGATCATACTCTTTTCATACCTAGTTTTTATGCATTAGTTCCAATCCTCAAACACTGCATGATTAGGATGTCATTAACTTGTGGGTTGGGAAGTAGTTGTTGAGGTAGAACCTATTACCCTGTTACTATCAAACCCATGGGAGTTACTTATACGCTTGCTTATATTACTATGCTATGCTATGCTCGTAGACGTGGTTCGGATTTGAGTGAAATCCATGACAGATGTGAGGTTTTTAATTAATGGTTCAACTTAAGGTGGCAACTTATATTAACATCTGGGTGGATTGAGGCACCTGGGGAACCCAGTGTTGTCTGTTTTTCTGGAAATCCCGGGGTACGCGTGTGATCTTCCTATGGACCGCCACCCAGGCTCAAAGGGAACTGAGATGATTCATGATAGAAACTTCCGTGTGCAGCCACAAGCTATTATGGGCTCTAGCATAGTTGAGTAAGTTACGTGAAGCTCTTGAAGAGGTAGATCAACAGGTAGTGGGTTTTGTAGGTTTGGTATGGTCTACTCGGAGTAGAAAGTTCATGTTTCTGAAAGACTGTGTCTCGGTCATCCGTTTCTCAAACACCATGTAGTGTGAGAAATCCAACGGAGGCAATCGAGTCTTGTGGGGAAAAGTGTGCAAACCTCTGCAGAGTGTACATTCTAATCATGGTTAGCCGTGTCCCCGATTATGGACAATCTTGAGTATCTAGTACTTGGGTTATCACATGTATCTCATCACTCTTAATTAATATTGTTGGGTTGTTAATTACTTTAATTGGGATTGAGTTGGGGTTACCTTCTCAATATTTGTTCAACTACCATGATAGTTAAATTAAAATCTATACCTTTGTTGTAGGGAAAAATTGGCTTTTCGCAAAAACTATAACCATAGAGCTTTCCACCAGCCAAATATGCATGTAGTGATAGCATTATTCTGTTCTTGCTCTACTGTGTTACTTTGCCAGCATATTCCATGTGCTAACCCGTTCTCGGGCTGCAACGTATTATGTTGCAGACTTTTCAGACGAGGAGTAAGGTTCGTTAGGTCGTTGCCGTGCAGCTCAACTATGTCGTTAGAGTTGATGGACTCACTTTATTTTCCAAGCCTTCCGCTGTTATCGCATTAGATGGCCTTAAGCCATATTACTGTAATAAGATCTCTTTGGAGACATTCGATGTAATAAGTGTGTGATTGGTACTCTGTTATAAATCCTTCGAGTACTGTGTGTGTCAGCATTACCGATCCAGGGATGACACTGAAGCACAGAGACTTGACCGTTTGAGGTCGGGTCGCTACAGATGGCAACAATACAATACGTGCCTTGCTGCCCCTACTGTCACTGGGGAAGGACACTGCAAGATTGAACCCAAAGCTAAGCACTTCTCCCATTGCAAGAAAGATCAATCTAGTAGGCCAAACCAAACTGATAATTCGAAGAGACTTGCAAAGATAACCAATCATACATAAAAGAATTCAGAGAAGATTCAAATATTGTTCATAGATAAACTTGATCATAAACCCACAATTCATCGGTCTCAACAAACACACCGCAAAAGAAGATTACATCGAATAGATCTCCACAAGAGAGGGGGAGAACTTTGAATTGAGATCCAAAAAGAGAGAAGAAGCAATCTAGCTAATAACTATGGACCCGTAGGTCTGAAGTAAACTACTCACAGTTCATCGGAGGGGCTATGGTGTTGATGTAGAAGCCCTCCGTGATCGATGCCCCCTCCGGCGGAGCTCCGGAAAAGGCCCCAAGATGGGATCTCGTGGATACAGAAAGTTATGGCGGTGGAATTAGGGTTTGGCTCCGTATCTGGTAGTTTGGGGGTACGTAGGTATATATATAGGAGGAAGGACTACATCGGTGGAGCAACGTGGGCCCCATGAGGGTGGAGGGCGCGCCTGGGGGGGGGGGGTAGGCGCGCACCCTACCTCGTGCCTTCCTGGTTGATTGCTTGACGTAGGGTCCAAGTCCTCTGGATCATGTTCGTTCCAAAAATCACGTTCCCAAAGGTTTCATTCCGTTTGGACCCCGTTTGATATTCTTTTTCAACAAAACCCTAAATAGGCAAAAAAACAACAATTCTGGGTTGGGCCTCCAGTTAATAGGTTAGTCCCAAAATAATATAGAAGTGTATAATAAAGCCCAATAATGTCCAAAACAGGATATAATATAGCATGGAACAATAAAAAATTATAGATACGTTGGAGACGTAACAGTCTTTCATTGAAAAATTCTTATTCAAGTATCCTCTTATGCTATCCAGAAATTCTGTATTATTCCCAATCAACAATATGTCCTCTACATATAATATTAGAAATGCTACAGAGCCCCCGCTCACTTTCTTGTAAATACAGGCTTCTCCAAAAGTCTGTTTAAAACCATATGCTTTGATCACACTATCAAAGCGTATATTCCAACTCCGAGAGGCTTGCACCAGTCCATAAATGGATCACTGGAGCTTGCACACGTTGTTAGCACCTTTTGGATTGACAAAACCTTCTAGTTGCATCATATAAAACTCTTATTTAAGATATCCATTAAGGAATGGAGTTTTGACATCCATTTGCAAAATTTCATAATCATAAAATGCGGCAATTGCTAACATGATTCAGACAGACTTAGCATCGCTACGGGTGAGAAGGTCTCATCATAGTCAACTCCTTGAACTTGTCGTAAACCTTTCGCAACATGTCGAGCTTTGTAGACAGTAACATTACCGTCAGCCTCAGCCTTCTTCTTGAAGATCCATTTATTCTCTATTGCTTTCCGATCATCGGGCAAGTCAACCAAAGTCCACACTTTGTTATCATACATGGATCCCATCTCAGATTTCATGGCCTCAAGCCATTTCACAGAATCTGGGCTCATCATCGCTTCCTCATAGTTCGTAGGTTCGTCATGGTCAAGTAACATGACCTCCAAAATAGGATTACCGTACCACTTAGGTGCGGATCGTACCCTAGTTGACCTACGAGGTTCGGTAGTAACTTGATCTAAAGTTTCATGATCATCATCATTAGCTTCCTCACTGATTGGTGTAGGAATCACTGGAACTGATTTCTGTGATGAACTACTTTCCAATTCGGGAGAAGGTACAATTACCTCATCAAGTTCTACTTTCCTCCCACTCACTTCCTTCAAGAGAAACTCCTTCTCTAGAAAGGATCCATTCTTAGCAACGAATATCTTGCCTTCGGATCTCTGATAGAAGGTGTACCCTACAGTCTCCTTTGGGTATCCTATGAAGACACATTTCTCCGATTTGGGTTCGAGCTTATCAGGTTGAAGCTTTTTCACATAAGCATCGCAGCCCCAAACTTTAAGAAACAACAGCTTAGGTTTCTTGCCAAACCACAGTTCATATGGTGTCATCTCAACGAATTTAGATGGTGCCCTATTTAACGTGAATGCAGCTGTCTCTAAAGCATAACCCCAAAACGATAGCGGTAAATCAGTAAGAGACATCATTGATTGCACCATATCTAATAAAGTACTATTACGACGTTCGGACACACCATTACGCTGTGGTTTTCTAGGTGGCATGAGTTCCGAAACTATTCCACATTGTTTCAAAT
Source organism: Triticum urartu (assembly GCF_003073215.2). Lineage (NCBI taxonomy): Eukaryota > Viridiplantae > Streptophyta > Magnoliopsida > Poales > Poaceae > Triticum > Triticum urartu. Next base: position 297,154,482 of record NC_053022.1, read on the forward strand.
GAAGACCAAACTCATAACTCAAATATTCACCTCCACGATCAGATCGTAGAAACTTTATTTTCTTGTTACGATGATTTTCCACTTCACTCTGAAATTCTTTGAACTTTTCAAATGTTTCAGACTTATGTTTCATTAAGTAGATATACCCATATCTGCTCAAATCACCTGTGAAGGTCAAAAATACCGATACCCATCGCGAACCTCAACACTCATCGGATCGCATACATCAATATGTATTATTTCCAATAAGTCCGTTGCTCGCTCCATTGTTCCAGAGAACGGAGTCTTAGTCATCTTGCCCATGAGGCATGGTTCGCAAGCATCAAGTGATTCCAAAAGCCCATCAGCATGTAGTTTCTTCATGCGCTTTACAACAATATGACCTAAACGGCAGTGCCACAAATAAGTTGCACTATCATTATTAAACTTGTATCTTTTGGCTTCAATATTATGAATATGTGTATCACTACTATCGAGATTCAACAAAAATAGACCACTCATCAAGGGTGCATGACCATAAAAGATATTACTCATATAAATAGAACAACCATTGTTCTCTAATTTAAATGAATAACCGTCTCGCATCAAACAAGATCTAGATATAATGTTCATGCTCAAGGCTGGCACCAAATAACAATTATTTAGGTCTAAAAGTAATCCCAACGGTAGATGTAGAGGTAGCGTGCCGACGGCGATCACATCGACTTTTGAACCATTTCCCACGCGCATCGTCACCTCGTCCTTAGCCAATCTTTGTTTAATCCGCAGCCCCTGTTTTGAGTTGCAAATATGAGCAATAGAACTAGTATCAAATACCCAGGCACTAATACGAGCATTAGTAAGGTACACATCAATAACATGTATATTAAATATACCTTTCACTTTGCCATCCTTCTTATCCGCCAAATACTTGGGGCAGTTCTGCTTCTAGTGACTAGTCCCTTTGCAGTAGAAGCACTCAGTCTCAGGCTTAGGTCCAGACTTGGGCTTCTTCACTTGAGCAGCAACTTGCTTGCCATTCTTCTTGAAGTTCCCCCTTTTCCCTTTGCCCTTCTTCCTGAAACTAGTGGTCTTGTTAACCATCAACACTTGATGCTCCTTCTTGATTTCTACCTCCCCAGCCTTTAGCATCGCGAAGAGCTCGGGAATTTTCTTATCCATTCATTGCATATTATAGTTCATCATGAAGCTTTTGTAGCTTGGTGGTAGTGATTGAAGAACTCTGTCAATGACACTATCATCAGGAAGATTAACTCCCAGTTGAGTCAAGTGGTTGTGGTACCCAAACATTCTGAGTATATGTTCACTGATAGAACTATTACCCTCCATCTTGCAGCTATAGAACTTATTGGAGACTTCATATCTCTCAATTCCAACATTTGCTTGAAATATTAACTTCAACTCCTGGAACATCTCATATGCTCCATGACGTTCAAAACGTCATTGGAGTCCTGATTCTAAGTCATAAAGCATGGCACACTGAACTATCGAGTAGTCATTAGCTTTGCTCTGCCAAAATTTCACAACTTCTGGAGTTGCTCCTGCAGCGGGTCTTGCACCTAGCGATGCTTCTAGGACATAATTCTTCTGTGCAGCAATGAGGATAATCCTCAAGTTACATACCCAGTCTGTCTAGTTGCTACCATCATCTTTCAACTTAGCTTTCTCTAGGAGCGCATTAAAATTCAAGGGAATGGTAGCACATGCCATTGATCTACAACAACATAGACATGCAAAATGCTATCAGGTACTAAGTTCATGATAAATTAAAGTTCAATTAATCATATTACTTAAGAACTCCCACTTAGATAGACATCCCTCTAGTCATCTAAATGATCACGTGATCCATATCAACTAAACCATGTCCGATCATCACGTGAGATGGAGTAGCTTTCAATGGTGAACATCACTATGTTGATCATATCTACTATATGATTCATGCTCGACCTTTCGGTCTCAGTGTTCCGAGGCCATATCTGCATATGCTAGGCTCCTCAAGTTTAACCCGAGTATCTGCACCGTGCAAAACTGGCTTGCACCCGTTGTATGTGAACGTAGAGCTTATCACACCCGATCATCACGTGGTGTCTCGGCACGACGAACTGTAGCAATGGTGCATACTCAGGGAGAACACGTGTACTTTGGAATTTAGTGAGGGATCATCTTATAATGCTACCGCCGTACTAAGCAAAATAAGATCCATAAAGGATAAACATCACATGCAATCAAAACAAGTGATATGCCATGGCCATCATCATCTTGTGCCTTTGATCTCCATATCCAAAGCATCATCATGATCACCATCGTCACCGGATTGACACTTTGATCTCCATCATAGCATCGTTGTCGTCTCGCCAACTATTGCTTCTACGACTATCGCTACCGCTTAGTGATAAAGTAAAGCAATTACATGGCGATTGCATTTCATACAATAAAGCGACAACCATAAGGCTCCTGCCAGTTGCCGATACCTTTTACAAAACATGATCATCTCATACAAAAATTTATATCTCATCACGTTTTTACCATATCACATCACATACAACTATCCCTAGGTGGTTTTGGTAATTCATAACAACATATAGCTCATTGAGCTAATGCTATTCCAAGATAATTATTTCAGGAAAGCTCAATGATTGGCATGGCATGGATGTGAAAGTGGAACCCTCAAAATGCTAAGGACAAAGGATTGGCTCAAGCTCAAAAGCTCAAGACTCTTCATTTTACATTTTAGTGATCCAAGATCACATTGAGTCTTTAGGAAAAGCCAATAATATCAAGGAGGGATGAGGTGTTGCTTAATGAGCCTCTTGCTTCATGTGCTTAGTGATATGCTCCAAAACCCTCAACTACTTTCCCACTTCCACATATGACCTAAACCCTAAGCCAAACTCGGTCCTACCGATTCTTTCTATCCGGCGCCACCGAGTTTCACTTGTCATAAGCCACTGCCAAACCCTAGCAATTCGGTTCTACCGATAGGGATCTCGGTTTCACCGAGATGGGATTGCAAACTCTCTGTTTCCCTTTCGTAACTTTTCGGTCTCATCGAAAGAGCGAATCGGTCCCACCGAGATTGCAATGTAAATTTAGTGTTTCCCTTTTGTAACTTTTCGGTCTCACCGAAAGAGCAAATCGGTCCCACCGAGTTTGCCTGACCAACTCTCTGGTTAGCTAATTACCAAATTCGGTCTCACCGGGTTTGTGTAATCGGTCTCACCGAGATTACGTTATGCCCAAACCCTAACCATATCGGTCCTACCGAGTTGCATGTCAGTCCCACCGAAAATCTCTAACGGTCACTAGGTTTACATTTTCGGTCCGACCGAGTTTGTTGATTCGGTCCCACCAAGATTGGAAAACTGTGTGTAACGGTTGGATTTTGTGTGGAGGCTATATATACCCCTCCACCTCCTCTTCATTTGGGGAGAGAGCCATCAGAACACATACTCAATTCCAACTCATATGTTCTGAGAGAGAACCACCTACTCATGTGTTGAGACCAAGATATTCCATTCCTACCATATGAATCTTGATCTCTAGCCTTCCCCAAGTTGCTTTCCGCTCAAATCTTCTTTCCAGAAAATCCAAATCCTATGAGAGAGAGTTGAGTGTTGGGGAGACTATCATTTGAAGCACAAGAGCAAGGAGTTCATTACCTACACACCATTTGTTACTTCTTGGAGAGTGGTGTCTCCTAGATTGGCTAGGTGTCACTTGGGAGCCTCCGACAAGATTGTGGAGTTGAACCAAGGAGTTTGTAAGGGCAAGGAGATCGCCTACTTCGTGAAGATCTACCGCTAGTGAGGCAAGTCCTGTGTGGGCGATGGCCATGGTGGGATAGACAAGGTTGCTTCTTCGTGGACCCTTTGTGGGTGGTTGCTTCTTCGTGGACCCTTCGTGGGTGGAGCCCTTCGTGGACTCGCGCAACCGTTACCCTTTGTGGGTGGAGCCCTCCGTGGACTCGCGCAACCGTAACCCTTTGTGGGTTGAAGTCTCCACCAACGTGGATGTAGGATAGCACCACCTATCCGAACCACGGGAAAAACATCCGTGTCTCCAATTGTGTTCGAATTCTCCAAACCCTTCCCTTTACATTCTTGCGAGTTGCATGCTTTATTTTCCGCTGCCAATATACTCTTTGCATGCTTGCTTGAATTGTGTGATGATTGCTTGACTTGTCCTACAATAGCTAAAATCTGCCAAGAACTAAAATTGGGAAAAGGTTAAGTTTTTATTTGGTCAAGTAGTCTAATCACCCCCCTCTAGACATACTTTCGATCCTACAAGTGGTATCAGAGCTTTGGTCTCCATTTGCTTTGATCTTCATAGCTTTTGGTGGTCATAGCCTTGGTTTCACAACCTAGGAGAGTATGGCGTCTAGCGAGGGAAATTATCACCGTAGAGGCCCTTACTTTGGTGGTACTAATTTTGCTAGTTGGAAGCATAAAATGAAAATGCATATTCTTGGACATAACCCCACCGTTTGGGCTATTGTGTGTGTTGGTTTTCAAGGTGACTTCTTTGATGGGAAAGAACCAAATCATGAAGCTACCGCGGATGAGTTGAAGATGTTGCAATACAATGCTCAAGCTTGTGATATTCTCTTCAACAGATTGTGCCCCGAAGAATTCAACAAAATCAGCCGTCTTGAGAATGCAAAGGAAATTTGGGACACTTTGATTGATATGCACGAAGGTACCGACTCCGTCAAGGAATCCAAGTTGGATGTGCTTCAAAGTCAACTTGACAAGTTCAAAATGAAGGATGGTGAAGGTGTCGCTGAAATGTACTCTAGGCTTGCTCTCATCACAAATGAGATTGCCGGCTTAGGAAGTGAAGAGATGACCGATAGATTCATCATCAATAAGATTCTAAGAGCCTTGGATGGAAAATATGATACCATGTGCACATTGATCCAAATTATGCCCAATTACAAAGATCTCAAGCCAACGGAGGTGATTGGAAGAATTGTTTCTCATGAGATGTCACTTAAGGATAAAGAGGAACTTCACAACAAATCAAGTGGTGCCTACAAAGCCTCATGTGAAGTCCCTACATCATCAAGTGAGAAACAAAACTTCAATGAAGAATTGAGCTTAATGGTGAAGAACTTCAACAAGTTCTACAAGAGTAGAAGCAAAGGTAGAAGCTTCAAGTCAAGGTCCTACAATGACAAAAGATCTTCTAGTCGAGAGCGAAACTGCTACAGTTGTGGAAGACCCGGACACTATTCCAATGAGTGTACGGTTCCCTACAAGAGAAGAGAAGATTCTCCAAAAAGAAGAAGCAAAGAATCACCACCAAGAGAGAGAAGGAGTGTTGATGATCGTTATGAACGAAGATACTCACGGAGAAGCAAGGATTCGGAAAGGAAGGAAAAATCATCAAGGAGCTACACAAAACTAAGACATCAAGCTCATGTTGGTGAATGGGTATCCGGCTCCGACTCCGACAGCCACTCCGAGAGAAGTTATCACTCCGACTCCGAAGATACTCAAGATGAAGGTGTTGCCGGTCTAGCACTTGTGTCAACCAACTCCTACGACATATTTGACTCACCAAATGAAGGAATTGGAAGATGCTTCATGAACAAAGGTCCTAAGGTAACACACCCCGAGTATGTTGATTTCAATAGTGATGAAGATGACTTGTTAGGTGATGATTTGCTTGTTGACAACTCTAGTGATGAATACTATGATGAAACGTCAATTTATCATGCTAATCAAGATAAAATGAATGAAAATGATATGGAGAATATTGAGGCTCTAACTAAAGAACTAAACACTCTTAAGTTAGCTCATGAAACTATCTTCGAAGATCATCGATAACTTTTAAGAGCTCATGAGAAATTATGCTTTGAAAAACTCAATCTTGAGCAAGAGCATGAGTTCTTAAAGGCAATCAATGATGATCTCCATAAGAAAAGCTCTTCTTACATTGCCAAGCGTTTACTCTTATCCACTTACATGCCTCAAGTCAAGTCTAGTAACAAGAACAAGAAAGATTCTTCCTCTAGCAGTAACAATGATCATGCTAAATCCAATATTGTTGCTTCTAGTAGTTCTCATGATTCCACTAATGATTCTCTTAGCCAAGTTACACTTGAGCAAGAAAATAGCTTATTGAAGGAAATTATAGAGAAAGGAGTGTACAAAAGCCTTGCCGGGAGTAAGCAATTCGAGGAAATTGTGTGCAAGCAAGGAATGCACCGGAAGAATCAAGGTGTTGGTTTTGAACGAAAGTTCAATGCCAATGGAGTTTAGTGGGAAGAAGATCAATACCCCAAGACAAAGTTTGTTCCTCAACAAGAGAAGTATGATACTTCCTTCAAGGGGACACAAGCTCAAGATGATCTTCCACCACAAGACTACAAGCAAAAAGGCAAGGACAAGCTTCAAGAGGAAATTGATGCATTTGAAGAAGCTCCTAAGACCTTAGTCAAGTGGATTCCCAAGACTACTTCAAGTTCCACTCCATCAAGTACGACTACAACTCCAAGGATTCCCATCAAGATGGTGTGGATCCAAAGAAGAAGAACTAAAGAGTTCTTGAGGGTGACTCCGCCAACATACTTCACTCTTATCATTTTTGCAAGAACAAGTGTAATCAACTTCCACATCTTGCACTAGTTAAAGGAGTCACAAACCCTCTTGTTGGTAAGACAAGGGACAAGGTAACCTAGAAGTTTTCATGGACATCATCTTGTGTGTGCATCACTCTATGTCTATGGATATCCTTGCTTGTTCCTTGTGGGACTAACTCATGTAGGTATTGAAAGTGCAATTCACTCAAATGGATAGCTCCAAGTGATCTACATCAACATTGAGCATCCACATCTTCAACATCTACATGAAGCCATCATCAACAAAACCCGAGGTTAGTTCATCCCTCTAAGGGGGGGATATCACATCTAGGGGGAGCTTTACTCTAAGACTTGAGCTAAAGCAACTCTAAAGATGTGAACACAACAATGCTTTATGTAAAAGTGGTAACCCCACTTGAGCTTAAACGATGAGTATGACCTATGATCAAGTGTTCTCACTTGACTCCTAAGTCAATATACTCATATATAGATGACCTTGTCATCGCAAATTGCTTGATAGATGCTAGAATTGGTTGTGCATGCCTTGTCACATATTTCATTTGCCATCTTATTGTGTGAGCATGCTGGTTGCATATTTTACTCATTCGAGGACATCCACTTGTTGTTTTGATTGTTTGGCTTTATTTCCTTTTGCCAAGTGGATGGACAAGAATGCCTAAGAACCTCCTCTAGCTATCTATGCTTTTCTCGTCTCAAATTCTATTCATGCTAGATCACAAAATTTGATCAAGTCAGATTCGAACCACTCTGTGTGAGGAGCACTCGGAGTCCCCGATTCGTCATAGACTTAAACTTCCAAAACCTCTTTATGATTCTCGGTCTGACCGATACCCCACTTTCGGTCCTACCGAGATCATTAAGTTGATCTAGGTTTTCGATCTCGGTGCAACCGATTTGAACCTTTCGGTCACACCGAGTTTCAGTAACTGCCTGCAGTTATGAATCTCGGTGCCACCGAGTTGTTCCACTCGGTCACACCGACAGGGTCGGGCTATATATAGTCACGGGCAAAAATTTGGAAATTTCTCCGAACCCCTTCGCCCGCGCGATAGCCTGCTCTGCCAACTTGGTCTCCGGATCGTCTTCTCGCCGCCAGCCGCCTCCAGTCGCTGGTCTCCGTCGCCGTCAACGGGAATTCTACCCCACCGTTGCCGCCATAGCGAGTCTCCGCCGAACTAGGGTATGGACTCGATCTTTGTGCTATTCTCCAATCTGATTCTTAGCACATTGTGATCATCATGATTCTTGCCACGATTGAAACACTCCTATCCATTCAATGCGTTCTTAGATTAGGTTTGATTCAAAAATTTTAGGGTTAGGTTTCCGCCGAAACCATCTCGGACCCACCGAGTTGAAAAACTCGGTCCCACCGATTTGGCTTATGCCATTGCACAAGTGAGACTCGGTCTGACCGAGAATTACTTATCGGTGTGACCGATTTTGGAACTCTGTGAAACCCTAGCAGTCTCGGTGCCACCGAACTGTGACTCGGTCTGACCGAGTTCACTAGTTTAGGTTCCAAAACTGCTTCGGTATCACCGAGTTTGAAAATCGGTAGATCCGAGATGATTTCAGTGCGAAACTAAAACTAAGTTTTTGGATCATTCTTTTGCAAAAATCTCTGCATTTTGTGATGCTCATCTATTCTACCTCATCTATAAACTATTCACAGGGTCAGCAGTCAGCTTGTTCATCATGTCAGACCAAAGTGATAGCCAGAACATGTCAGAAGAGCAAGTGCAGATGAGTGAGGGCACTAGTCCCTCAAGTTCTTCAGATGAAGGCAGTAGAAGTACCCCAAGCAATTTGCCAAAAGCTGCCACTCGACAGAGGAAGAAAAGAACTTCAGATTCTGAAGATGAAGATTATGTGGCAGAGGAAGAGGCCACATCAAAGAGAGTTGAGCCAGCACAGGGCACAAAGACAGGGATGAAAGTAAAAAGGCCAGCAGGCAGGCAGCCTATGTCAAAGGCCAGAGCTTCAACTGAAAAGCCTGAGCCAGTTGCTGCTGAAGGAAAGAAGAGGAAGGAAAGGGTCAAGAAGACCGAAGCCAGAGTGCTTGGAAAGGCTTCCATCATGGAAGAGGAAGAGGAAGAAGAGGTTGCTGCACCAGCACCTAAGGCACCTAAGCTTATGGGTGATGCTATCAGGACAGGGGCTGCTGCATCTAAGCCCAAAGAAGCACCCAAAGCTGCCTCCAAGCCAAAACCAAAGAGAAATACAAGAAGCATCCCAGCTGCTGAAAAGAACAAGGCCCCAGTGCCTGAAGCTGCAGAAGAAGAGGAAGAGAATGTTCTGAGAAAGCTCAAGCCCAAGATCCCAGACCACAATGATGCTCATCCTGTGGCTGAGGACATGAAGCTCAGGAGAGACTCAGGGCTCAGGAAGTGGAGAGAACCAGATCCGTATGCTTCAAGGAGAAGGACTGCTGTGGATTACAGATTTCACACCAAGGAACAACAAGATTTCTATGAGACAGTACTGCTTGATAAGAAGCCCATTGTTTGTGACATGAGATGGGTCGACTGGACCTACATGAAGGAAAATGAGGAACACTATCCTGGAGTGTATGACAGCTTTAGTGCTTGTGGAGTTGCAGACTTTGTTGGGCAGAAGCTCACAAAGTGGAACGAGGAGCTCATTATGCAATTCTACTCCACAACACACTTCTACCCAGATGGAAGGATCACATGGATGTCTGAAGGTACAAGGTACCAATCAACTGTTGAGGAATGGGCAAAGTTGATCAATGCCCCAGAGGAGCAAGCAGATGACTTGGACATTTATGCCAAGAAAAAGATGGATCATAACTCAATGTCCAATATGTACAAGGAAATTCCAAATGAAGCTCTTGACACTTTCAAGTTTGGGTCTGTGCATTATCTTCTGTCAGGATTGCCAACCATCAATTGGATTTTGAGGCACACCTTATTGCCCAAGTCAGGTGATCACAAGATGATCAGAGACCATGCAATCAATTTGCTTCATGTATTTGATGTGCCTCAGAAGTTCAAGGTGATGAGCCTCATAGTGGAAACTATCAAAAGGACTGCAGCAGATCAGAAGAGGAGTTGCGGATATGCCCCACAGATTCAGGAGCTCATCAACTCCAAGATGGGCACGGGCATATACTTATTGGACAAGGAACACCTGCCCATCCGTCCAGATTTTGAGGACAATCAAGTTGTCATGACTGAGAATGAGCCATCATCTGCCCAAGCACAAGCCAAGAAGGAGAAGGCAAGGAAGGAGAAAGCTGCCAAGATGCCAACTCAAGAGGAGGCATCTGAGTATTTCTTGAAAACTAAACAAGAGCAGCTTGGTTACCTAATTGCATCCACCCTGCGGATTGAGAAAGGACTAGCCACCCTAACTCAGAACCAGGCGAGCTTAGAGAGAATCATGGAACAAAAGTTCTATGACTTGGATGTCAAGGTGATAGAGATTCAGACTGCAGTGGAGCAGCTCCAGGATAACATGCAGGAGAGGAGAGGCAAGACTACAATTGATGCTTTTGCCAGAGTGCCACGAGGTCCGAGGTCGTCTGCAGTGCCAGTTACTGACCCCAGAGCCACCACTTCAGCACCAGCTACAGCCTCTGTTCCACTAGCTCTAGCATCTACTTCAGCTCCAACTCCAGCGTCTGCTTCAGCGTCTACAGAAGCCTTCGTCCTTGGAGTGATCCGGACTCCACCACCACCTGAAGATCAAGCCTGAGAGTCGATCTAGCACTATGCATTTTCTAGGAACTTTTGGTAACTTGTTGCCAAAGGGGGAGAAAAATGTATAGATCATAGGCTTCGACAGAGAGAGAGTGTTGCCTTTTTTTCTCTCTTGCTTTATTTGGTGGTTTTTCTAACTTTGTTTGCTTTTGAGTGCTGGAGATACTATGTCATTGCTTGTGAGACATTGATGATCATGTGTTTGATCATAAGCTACACTTAATGCTTGCTTAATGCTATTATCTTATCTATCTTATGTGATCATTCACTATTCTTGGTGATGAGTGCATGTATTTCATTCTTATCATTTTAAGCGCTCCACCAAGATGTATGTGACATGGAAGAGTAACCCATGACTCTAACTCTTTGTGCATTTGCAGTCCAAAGCAAATTTTAAATATGCACAAATTTAGGGGGAGCTCTTACTTGTCACATACTTCTCAAAGCGACGATATATTTCATGCTTATTATCATTTGTCGAAGCTTTGATCTATATGTTGTCATCAATTACCAAAAAGGGGGAGATTGAAAGTGCAACTATCCCTAGGTGGTTTTGGTAATTCATAACAACATATAGCTCATTGAGCTAATGCTATTCCAAGATAATTATTTCAGGAAAGCTCAATGATTGGCATGGCATGGATGTGAAAGTGGAACCCTCAAAATGCTAAGGACAAAGGATTGGCTCAAGCTCAAAAGCTCAAGACTCTTCATTTTACATTTTAGTGATCCAAGATCACATTGAGTCTTTAGGAAAAGCCAATACTATCAAGGAGGGATGAGGTGTTGCTTAATGAGCCTCTTGCTTCATGTGCTTAGTGATATGATCCAAAACCCTCAACTACTTTCCCACTTCCACATATGACCTAAACCCTAAGCCAAACTCGGTCCTACCGATTCTTTCTATCCGGCGCCACCGAGTTTCACTTGTCATAAGCCACTGCCAAACCCTAGCAATTCGGTTCTACCGATAGGGATCTCGGTACCGAGTTTCACTTGTCATAAGCCACTGCCAAACCCTAGCAATTCGGTTCTACCGATAGGGATCTCGGTCTCACCGAGATGGGATTGCAAACTCTCTGTTTCCCTTTCGTAACTTTTCGGTCTCACCGAAAGAGCGAATCGGTCCCACCGAGATTGCAATGTAAATTCAGTGTTTCCCTTTTGTAACTTTTCGGTCTCACCGAAAGAGCAAATCGGTCCCACCGAGTTTGCCTGACCAACTCTCTGGTTAGCTAATTACCAAATTCGGTCTCACCGACTTTGTGTAATCGGTCTCACCGAGATTACGTTATGCCCAAACCCTAACCATATCGGTCCTGCCGAGTTGCATGTCAGTCCCACCGAAAATCTCTAACGGTCCCTAGGTTTACATTTTCGGTCCGACCGAGTTTGTTGATTCGGTCCCACCAAGATTGGAAAACTGTGTGTAACGGTTGGATTTTGTGTGGAGGCTATATATACCCCTCCACCTCCTCTTCATTTGGGGAGAGAGCCATCAGAACACATACTCAATTCCAACTCATATGTTCTGAGAGAGAACCACCTACTCATGTGTTGAGACCAAGATATTCCATTCCTACCATATGAATCTTGATCTCTAGCCTTCCCCAAGTTGCTTTCCACTCAAATCTTCTTTCCAAAAAATCCAAATCCTATGAGAGAGAGTTGAGTGTTGGGGAGACTATCATTTGAAGCACAAGAGCAAGGAGTTCATTACCTACACACCATTTGTTACTTCTTGGAGAGTGGTGTCTCCTAGATTGGCTAGGTGTCACTTGGGAGCCTCCGACAAGATTGTGGAGTTGAACCAAGGAGTTTGTAAGGGCAAGGAGATCGCCTACTTCGTGAAGATCTACCGCTAGTGAGGCAAGTCCTGTGTGGGCGATGGCCATGGTGGGATAGACAAGGTTGCTAGCCTCCGACAAGATTGTGGAGTTGAACCAAGGAGTTTGTAAGGGCAAGGAGATCGCCTACTTCATGAAGATCTACCGCTAGTGAGGCAAGTCCTGTGTGGGCGATGGCCATGGTGGGATAGACAAGGTTGCTTCTTCGTGGACCCTTTGTGGGTGGTTGCTTCTTCGTGGACCCTTCGTGGGTGGAGCCCTTCGTGGACTCGCGCAACCGTTACCCTTTGTGGGTGGAGCCCTCCGTGGACTCGCGCAACCGTAACCCTTTGTGGGTTGAAGTCTCCATCAACGTGGATGTAGGATAGCACCACCTATCCAAACCACGGGAAAACATCCGTGTCTCCAATTGCGTTTGAATTCTCCAAACCCTTCCCTTTACATTGTTGCAAATTGCATGCTTTATTTTCCGCTGCCAATATACTCTTTGCATGCTTGCTTGAATTGTGTGATGATTGCTTGACTTGTCCTACAATAGCTAAAATCTGCCAAGAACTAAAATTGGGAAAAGGTTAAGTTTTTATTTGGTCAAGTAGTCTAATCACCCCCCTCTAGACATACTTTCGATCCTACACATATCACATCACAACATGCCCTGCAAAAACAAGTTAGACGACCTCTACTTGGTTGTTGCAATTTTTACGTGGCTGCTACGGCTTTCTAGCAAGAACCGTTCTTACCTACGCATCAAAACCACTACGAGTTTTTGTCAAGTGTGCTTTTTTAACCTTAAACAAGGACCGGGTGTAGTCAAACTTGATTCAACTAAAGTTGGAGAAACAGACACCCGCCAGCCACCTATGTGCAAAGCACATCAGTAGAACCAGTCTCATGAATACGGTCATTTAATGTCAGTCTGGGCCACCTCATCCAACAATACCGCTGAATCAAAGTAAGACATTGCTGGTAAGCAGTATGACTATTATCACCCACAACTCTTTGTGTTCTACTCATGCATATAACATCTACGCATAGACCTGGCTCGGATGCCACTGTTGGGGAACGTAGTAATTCAAAATTTTCCTATGAACACTCAAGATCTAACTAGGAGATGCATAGCGACAAGAGGGGAGAGTGTGTCCATGTACCCTTGTTGACCGAAAGCGGAAACATTTAGTAACGCGGTTGATGTAGTCGAACGTCTTCACAATCCAACCGATCCAAGAACCAAACGTACGGCACCTCCGTGTTCAGCACACGTTCAACACGATGACGTCCCTCGATCTCTTGATCCAGTTAAGGACGAGGGAGAGTTCTGTCAGCACGCCGGCGTGGCGACAGTGATTATGAAGTTACCGGCGCAGGGCTTCACCTAAGCACTACGACGATATGACCGAGGTGTGTAACTGTGGAGGGAGGCACCACACACGGCTAAGAGAAGACTTCATGTGCTATTGGGGTGCCCCCTGGCCACATATATAAAGGAGGGAGGGAGAGAGGAGGCCGGCCAGGAGGGGCGCGCCAGGGGGGAGTCCTACTTGGACTCCTAGTCCAAGTAGGATTCCCCCCTTTTCATGTCTTCCACCGGAGGGAAAGGAAGGAGGGGAGAAGGAAAAGCAAGGAGGGGGCCGCACCCCACCCCTTGTACAATTCGGTTTGGGCAGGGGGAGACGCGTACCACCTTGTGGCCCTTCTTACCTCTCTCCACTAAAGCCCACTAAGGCCCATTAACTTCCCCGGGGGGTTCCGGTAACCTCCCGGTAATCCGGAAAAATGCCCGAACCACTAAGAACCATTTCGATGTCTGTCGTGGTTTTGTCACGGCAGATGTCCTCGTGAAAGGACTTAGTCATGGAGCCATCGCGACGGGTTAGCTTGAAGGGGTTAAGGCGGACACAGGGACGCAAGAGAGTTTATACTAGTTCGGCCCCTTCAATGAAGGTAAAAGCCTACGTCTAGTTGTGATGGAATTGATGGGGTTTCGATGAGTAGGGAGCAAACAAGCTTGTCATGCTCTGTGTAAGCTCAGTTGAGTATCGGGTTCGGTTTAATTCTGACGAGACAGGGAGTTTTAAGCCCACCAGAGGGTTGCGACAAGGGGACCCTCTCTCCCCTTATCTTTTCCTTCTTTGTACAGAAGGTCTCACGGCTTTGCTATCACACGCTGAGGAAACGGGTGATCTTATTGGGGTCAAAGTTTGTCGGGATGCTCCAACTGTGACAAATCTATTGTTTGTCGATGATTCGCTAGTCTTAATGAAAGCCAATGATCAAAATGCCGAATGTTTGAAATCTGTACTGGACCTATATTGTTAGGCCTCAGGACAGAAGGTGGGTGTTGAGAAGTCAAGTGTATTTTTCAGTCCTAGTACACCAGTTGAGATGAGAGTTCAAGTATGCACAATACTAGATATTATGACATAATCTTTAAATGACAAATACTTGGGACTTCCGACCACAGTTGGGCTAGATAGGAGTGATAGTTTCCAATACATGATTGACAGGATAATTCAGAGAATTAGTGGGTGGAAAGAGAAAGTTCTATCAACAGGTGGAAAGGAGGTATTACTCAAATTGGTGGCACAAGCAATACCATCATATGCTATGTCGGTCTTCAAAATCCCGAAAAAAATTGTAACGGAATTACAGATGTGATGGCGCTATATTGGTGGGGTGATGATGCTACCCAAAAGAGAATGCACTGGTTTGCCTGGTGGAAAATGTGTGTACGAAAGAAAGAAGGGGGAATGGGTTTTAGAGATATACATTGTTTCAATCTTGCTCTACTGGCCAAACAAGCTTGGAGTTTGATAGATAATCCCAAGTCTCTTTGTGCCACAATACTTCGTGCAAAATATTTTCCTGATGGCGGCTTAATGCCACTTTGAAGAAGAAGGCGTCCTATACATGGCAGAGTATTATGGAAGGAGTGACTACACTCAAGCTGGGACATGTTTGGTGAGTTGGAGATGGACAAAATATTAATATTTGGTCTGATGCATTGATACCACAGTCTCCATCTAGATTGCCGGTGACTAGAAGGGGCCATCAAGTACTCTCTAAGGTGGCTGATTTGGTAGACCTGACCACAATCCAATGGGATATACAACTAGTTGAGCAAACATTTTGGCCTGTGGATGTGTTTAGTATACTCTCTATCCCGCTGCCATCATATGATATGGCAGATTTTGTGGCTCGGAACTTGACAAAAACTGGAGCTTTCTCGGTTAGGTTGGCTTACTATGCGGTCTGGAAGGATAAATATGGAGCAAGGGCTGCAACAGATCGTCCTAGTGCGGCGAATATAAACCCAATTTGGGATGTTGTGTGGAAATTGGGTTGCCCAACCAAGGTTAAAAAATTTCATTGGAGAGCTCTTCATGGCACCCTGCCATGCCGTGTAACCCTAGCTGATAGACATATGAAGGTAAATACAAAATGCCCAACATGCCAATTGCCTGAGAGTATTAAACATATGCTTTTCCAATGTCAGAAAGCAAGACAGGTCTGGATGGGTTTGGGGTTGGAAGATGTCATTGAGCGAGCTTGTAAAGTGGATCATGCGGGCGAGGCGGTGCTTGAATATCTCCTTCATCTTCCTGCAAACGAAACATGTGTCCTCGGGCAAGGTAAATCAGACCATTTGATAGCTGTTGCGACCTGGTATTTATGGTGGGAAAGAAGAAAGATGGTGCATGGCGAGCAAATGCAACAACCTGCACAAATAATTTCTGCTATTCGAGCTCTGACAGAAAAAAATTCAGTGGCCTATCAGCCTACGGCAAAGGTGAAAAGGATCCTATGGATTCGCCCTAGTGCTGGCTTTGTAAAACTTAACATGGATGCTGCTTACGACAGTGATTCACTCCAAGCCACCGTGGGTGTTGTATTACGTGACAGTTCAGGGAAGTTCTTGGCTGCAGGGGATTGTGTGGATGCTCTGATGGCTGAAGCTACTGCTCTTCGCTTTGGTCTGAATCTTGCCCAGTCATTCGGATGCTCTAGGTTAATCATAAATTCTGATAATTCTAATGTGATCGCTGCAATGCAAGATGGTGGTTGTCGGTGTCAAAACCGGCGGATCTCGGGTAGGGGGTCCCGAACTGTGCGTCTAGGCGGATGATAACAGGAGGCAGGGGACATGATGTTTTACCCAGGTTCGGGCCCTCTTGATGGAGATAAAACCCTACGTCCTGCTTGATTAATATTGATGATATGGGTAGTACAAGAGTAGATCTACCACGAGATCAGAGAGGCTAAACCCTAGAAGCTAGCCTATGGTATGATTGTATATCTCTACGGACTAAAACCCTCCGGTTTATATAGACACCGGAGAGGGCTAGGGTTACACAGAGTCGGTTACAATGGTAGGAGATCTACATATCCGTATCGCCAAGCTTGCCTTCCACGCCAAGGAAAGTCTCTTCCGGACATGGGACAAAGTCTTCAATCTTGTATCTTCATAGCCCAGGAGTCCGGCCGAAGGTATAGTCCGGCTATCCGGACACCCCTTAATCCAGGACTCCCTCAGTAGCCCCCGAACTAGGCTTCAATGACGACGAGTCCGGCGCGCAGATTGTCTTCGGCATTGCAAGGCGGGTTCTCCTCCAAATTCCGTGTACCTATTGAATAATGTCCGGTTTCTTGTAAATGTAGCACTCCTTGGCTTCTACGCCCAATAATGGCCGTCTTCCACGTGTCAAACGAATACAAAAAGTCTGGGTGTTTTTACATTTACACCCCTAGCCGCGTGAATGAGCCGCCTATTTAAGCGGACGAGGATTTAGATCCAAACCACACCTTCTCCCCTCCGCGAGTATTCATCAGAGCGTATCCGACAGAGGTCCATTCTGTCATGGTCGGCAGCCGCAGCTCCTTCTCTCGCCCTTCCAGCCCTCAGCCTGGAAATTGGGAGAGATGCTCCATCCCGCACAGCGACCTAGTGACGCTCCAGACCAAGGGATTTCTCCCCCCGGCCTATATGGTCCTGGTTCGAGCCGGACTTGCCACCTATAATGGAGGAGAGCAAGCGGAGAGCGCCCCCAATCCCTCCAAAGGAGAGCGGGTATGCCTTGTTCCTTACTTAATAAGAGGGCTTGGATTTCCAATTCATCCGTTTCTCCGGGGGCTCCTGGAGTTCTATGGTCTCCAGCTGCACAAGCTCACGCCTGCCTCCATATTGCATATCGTGGGCTTCGTAGCCCTTTGCAAGCTGTTTTTGGGCTGCGAGGCTCATTTCGCGATGTGGAAAAGGCTATTCTGCCTTGTGCCCCGTTCTCAGAAGGGGTCAATATATCAAGTGGGCGGAGCCGAAGTGTGGCGCATCGCCGGGACCGGATATCTATCCGGAACCCCAAAGAAGGCGTCCGCGGACTGGCCTTCGTAATGGTTTTATATAGAGGACGTCCCGCTGCCGGATCCTGTCCGGATCGGCCTCCCTGAGTTCGACAGTGCTCCCCTAAAGAAGCGCCTAAGCTGGCGTCCACGGAGCCCTCAGAGGGAAAGTGACAAGGACGTTCTTTGCCTGATGGGCCGGATAAGATTGTTAGCTCATTCCGGACTGACCATGATCGGGGTCATGGCCGCATGCATCATGCGAGGGGTGTCGCCGCTTCAGTATAGAGGCCACCCCATGTGGGACTTCAACGGGGAGGACGACGCCACCCGTCACGGCCGTAAGGGGCCGGATTCGGCTGCCGCTCTAATAAAGATCTTGTCCGCTTTGTACAAGGGAGAAGAGGAGGAATTTCTCCGCGTCAACCCACAGGGTGGATTTTCTATGTACAATCCCCCAAGTTGGGTAAGTGGACACTTTTAATTGCCCATCCGTTTTATATTCCCATCGCTAAATATTTAGTCTAACGACTTCAACGCAGGAACTGCGCCAGGCTGTTAAAGAAATAAACAGCCCCCCTCCACAACCCGAGGATCTGGGACGGTCCCTCGACCCGGCCTCTCAAGAGGATCCGGACTTATCTGTGGAGCTGATTGATGGGGTGTTTCATCAATTGAGCAAGGACAACGCCTTGGTGGCCATTACGGCCGATTACCCAGGGCTACTCCTAGCCTCACAGGTAACTGAGACCAAAGTCCCATCACTTTGAAAAGGGATCTATCCTCGCGTGTTCTCGGTTGCCGTATGACAACCGTGTTTTGCAGGGGAGGTCCTTGAGACGGGAGGCCGAGCCTGCGGCGACTAGCCAACGAGGGGCGGCAAGGCCCCGTGGGCTGAAAAGAAGTGCAGTGCGGACTGAGACGCCGACGCAAAGGTATAGCGCGCCATCTTATTCCCAGGTGTTATTCCTTCAAGGCATATTAACGCTCATGCTCTCTTCAGGACGAAGAGACCTCGCCGGACTATATCCGGAGAGTTGCCAATCGCGCCTCCACCAACCAGGCTCCAAAGCCCGGTCCGGAAGCAGAGGCGAACACAAGGCGCGCACCGGACGCTCCTCCGACAGAGGATGCGGACAGGCTATCTGCCACCAATTCCGAGGTGGAGAGTGCCATGAACCACAGGCGTCACCGGACAGTTCTTCGCGACGCTTGTTTCTCCCAAGAGGCATTGGATGCCTTCAATTCGGGAGATGCGTACCTTCATGCCGCTCAAAATGGTCTAGCCAGAGCCACGGAGCAATATGTAAAAGACATACGAGTAAGAAAATTTTGGTAATTATATATATACCAGTAGCCCCCAAGACTTGAAACAGTTAGAATAACTGATTTAAGGATCATTTGTTATGCAGGTTCTTACAGAAAAGAATACCCTACTGTCCTAGGAGCTGGAAGAGTGCAAAGCCCAACTTGAGGCCGCACTAGCCGCGGCAGGGGAGCCCAAGGAGACCCCCTCTGGTAATATACGCTTCGAAAGATAACTATTTTGCGAAGTGCGACGTGGGTGCAAATCTGACAAATGAAATTGCAGATGGCGCCGGATTAAATCCGAAAAAGCAACAACTCCTACGCCAGCTGAAGGCTGGTGAGAGTGTCCTGACAAAGGTGAGGCGGGAGAAGAACGATCTCCAAGATGCCAACACCATGCTGGGCGTTGAACTGAAGGATGTTCGTGCCCAGCTGTTGGACTCCGTTAAGGAGAATCAGCGGCTGCGACGCGGCATATTTAGTAAGTGCTTAAACGAACTTTGAAAAAAGAGTTCGGCGAGGAAGTCGACTAACAGAGTAATGTCTGTAGGTATGCTAACAGGTCGTCCTGCAGAGGAAATGCCCGGTTCTACGGGTGACCTTCTTCCCGAGCTCTCACAACTGCACGAGCGAGTTTGGCAGGTGATGCAAGGCGTCGCCCAGGCCTTGTGGCCATCTATCTCCATGCCCGAAGGCCTTGGAGAGCTTGTAGAGAAGCCGAAGGGAGCGCGACAGCGCTTCCGATTGTGGAAGATGTCGGCCTGCCGTCAAGGCTCCAGGGAGGCCTGGGCCATGGTGAAGACGCGGTACACGAAGGCTGACCCAAACCACATGGCCGAGGTCGTACCCGTGGGGCCCGATGGGAAGGAGATCCCTGTGAGCTTAGTATACGGCCAAGTAGAATTGGCCGCAAAGTATTCTCAACAAGACTGTAAGCTAGACAGCCTGTTAGATGGTATTGAAGAGGAATACAATCAGTCAGATTGACTATGTAATTTTAATTGACATGTGTAATGCCTTCTAGTCGGATTGTAGATCGTTTTTCATGGCCGACCTTTTCGCTTCAACCTCGGGACCTGACGGTCCGGAGTGTGTCCGAATACCCTCGCGGTTATATAAGAACCGGGGTATGCATGGAGACCAGGCGTAGGGGTCATTAGTGCTTGAGCAGACAAGTGCCCAACTAGTTATGTTATATTACATGGTTAGTAAGAAACATCTTCCATGGAGAATAGTTCCGTTAGGGGTTCCTTTCCCTGGGAGGCATGCCCTAAAGTGCATGTCCATTCTGCGAAAAGAGCCGCAGGAAAAACATCTGGGGGCGTATAGATAAATAAGTGAAAAAAAGATCATCCTTAGTTCACCGACCGAATATTCCCTTAAGAACGCTAGCTTTCGGCTTCACCCAGTCTGAGGTACACATCCGGCTGACCCGGCAGTAACAATCGCAGAGGTGCTCCCTTTACCACCTAGCCGAACAATCGTGAACGTAGGGGTAAGCACAGGAGCCAGGCAACCCAGCTTGGCCAAAACTTAAGTCATATCGATGCATATAATGGTGAATAAAAGGTACATGCGAAAGTGTGACACATGTGTTGGGCATGAAGCCCATATAAATAAGCTTCTGTTTAAAGAAGCCCCTAGGTTTAATGAGCGCGGATAGCGCGTCACTTTATGAGCCTTTAAAGGCTATAAGAGAGAGAGGGGAGAAGGAGAGAAATGTAAGACAGAAAGTATATAAAAAATGGACAGAGGAAGGAGACGAACACAGAGTCTGGCGCTAGGCATAGAATCTTCGGAGACGGGCTGCGTTCCATGGGTTCGGCTCAAGTCGATTATCCGATGCATCTCGCAGGCGGTACGCTCCACCAGTCAGGACTTGGTAAATTATGAAGGGACCTTCCCACTTGGGCTTGAGTTTGTCCTTTTTCTTGTCCAGCAGGCGTAGAACTAATTCGCCAATGTTGTAATTTTTGGCCCGTACTTCTCTGCTTTGGTATCTTCGAGCCTGCTGTTGATACAATGTGGAACGGGCTTTTGCCACGTCACGCTCTTCCTCCAAGGCATCCAAACTGTCCTGCCGATCGAGCTCGGCTTCTCTTTCTTCGTACATGCGCACTCGAGGTGAGTCATGAATTATGTCGCAGGGCAAAACTACCTCTACACCGTACACCATGACGAATGGTGTGTATCCGGTGGTGCGATTCGGCGTGGTCCGCAGCCCCCAGAGTACGGAGTCGAGCTCCTCTACCCAGTGTGTATTAGATTCCTTAAGGGACCGCACTAATCTAGGTTTGATGCCGCTCATGATAAGACCATTTGCATGTTCGACCTGGCCGTTAGTTTGTGGGTGATAGACATAAGCATAATCGAGCTTGATGCCCATGTTTTTGCACTAGAGTTTTACCTCGTCGGCCGTAAAGTTCGTGTCGGTATCAGTGATGATGCTGTGGGGGGCGCCGTAACGGTGTACAACCCCGGATATAAAGTCTATCACCGGTCTGGATTCGGCCGTCTTAACAGGCTTGGCTTCTATCCATTTGGTGAACTTATCCACCATGACCAGTAAGTATTTTTTCTTGTGGATTCCGCCTTTAAGGGGTCCAACCATGTCAAGCCCCCAGACCGCGAAGGGCCAAGTGATGGGGATAGTTTGGAGGGCGGTGGGTGGCATATGGCTTTAGTTTGCAAAAAGCTGGCAACCGACGCATCGTTGGACTAAGTCCTGGGCGTCTGCCCGGGCCGTCGGCCAATAAAAGCCTATACGGAAGGCCTTGCTTATAAGGGACCGAGCTGCAGCGTGATGACCGCCAAGTCCGGCATGAATTTCAGCCAGGAGGTTCCGCCCTTCCTCTTCGGAGATGCACCTTTGAAGGACTCCGGTAGTGCTTTTCTTATAAAGCTCTCCCTCATGGACTTTATAGGCTTTAGATCGCCGCACTATGCAGCGTGCCTCATTTTGGTCCTCGGGGAATTCCTGCCTAGTAAGGTAGGCGAGGAATGGTTCTGTCCACGGGGCGATGATGGTCATTATTACGTGGGCTGAAGGTGTTATTTCATTGGCAGAGCCTCCAATTATGTCAGAGTGTTCGGTGTCGGGCAGTGTGGTTGGGTCTGGACTGTTATTGCCGGGTTCCCCTTCCCATACTACGGATGGCTTGAACAACCTTTCCAAGAAGATGTTGGGGGGGACTACATCGCGTTCTGCGCCGATGCGTGCTAGGACATCTGTCGCCTGATTATTTTCCCGGGCTATATGGTGAAATTCGAGCCCTTCGAACCGAACTGACATTTTTAAGACGGAGTTGTGATAAGCTGCCATTTTTGGATCCTTGGCATCAAAGTCTCCATTTATTTGGGATATTGCGAGGTACGAGTCCCCGTGCACCTCTAGGCGTTGAATGCCCATGGATACTGCCATCCGGAGACCATGTAAAAGGGCCCCATATTCGGCTGCATTGTTGGAGTCTGCGTACATTATCTGGAGTACGTATTGAACTATGTCTCCTATGGGGGACGTCAAAACGATGCCAGCCCCTAGACCGGCCAACATTTTGGAGCCATCGAAGTGCATGACCCAGATTGAATATGTGCCGTACTCTTTAGGGAGTTCGGCCTCCGTCCATTCTGCGACGAAGTCGGCCAAAACTTGCGACTTGATAGCTCGCCGTGGCTTGTAAGTTATGTCGAACGGGAGGAGCTCAATGGCCCATTTTGCAATCCGGCCCGTCACGCCACGGTTGTTTATAATATCGTTAAGTGGCACTTCTGAGGCTACTGTTATTGAACACTCTTGAAAGTAGCGTCGCAGCTTCCGGGATGCCATAAATACCGCGTACGCAATCTTTTGATAATGCGGGTACCTTGACTTGCACGGAGTAAGGACAGTGGACACATAGTAGATCGGCTTTTGAAGGGGGGATTTGTGTCCGTCCGTTTCTCGTTCGACGACGAGCACTGCGCTTACGACCTGATGGGTTGCTGCAATGTATAATAGTATTGGTTCGCCAATATTTGGTGCGGCCAGGACTGGGTTTGTTGCCAAGATGGCTTTTATTTCGTCGAGTCCGGCCGTGGCTGCATCCGTCCACTCGAAGTGTTCGGTGCGCCGAAGGAGGCGGTAAAGGGGTAGTGCCTTTTCTCCCAAGCGGGAGATAAAGCGGCTTAGAGCCGCCACGCATCCGGTTAATTTTTGTATTTGTTTGAGGTCCTTCGGGATATCCAATTGTGACAGAGCTCGGATCTTGGCTGGATTTGCTTCAACTCCTCTACCGGATACAATGAAGCCCAAGAGCTTTCTGGCTGGAACGCCGAAAATGCATTTTTCCGGGTTGAGCTTGATGTCGTATGTTAGGAGGTTATCAAATGTTAGCCTCAAGTCGTCTACTAGAGATTCGACTTGTCTTGTTTTAACGACCACATCATCTACGTATGCCTCCACTATTTTGCCGATCTGGTTTGCTAGACATGTCTGAATCATGCGCTGATATGTTGCGCCGGCATTTTTGAGCCTGAAAGGCATTGTGTTGAAGCAGAATGGGCCGTATGGTGTGATGAATGCCGTTGCGGCTTGGTCCGACTCTGCCATCTTTATTTGATGGTAGCCGGAGTATGCGTCGAGGAAACACAATGAATCGTGTCCTGCGGTAGCGTCGATAATTTGATCGATGCGGGGGAGAGGGAAGGGATCCTTTGGGAAAGCCTTATTAAGGTCTTTAAAATCAACGCACAGGCGCCAGGATTTGTCCTTCTTTGGTACCATCACCAGGTTTGCTAGCCAGTCCGGGTGTTTTATATCTTTGATGAATCCGGCCTCCAATAGCTTGGCTAGTTCCTCTCCCATGGCCTGTCTCTTATGTTCGGAAAAACACCGAAGAGCATGTTTGACTGGCTTGAATCCTTTTAGGATATTTAAGCTGTGTTCGGCCAGCCTGCGTGGGATTCCTGGCATGTCTGAAGGGTGCCAGGCGAAAATGTCCCAGTTCTCTCGAAGGAACTCTCGCAGTGCGGCGTCTACATCAGGGTTTAATTGTGCCCCGATAGAAGCTGTTTTATTGGGGTCCGTTGGATGGACCTAGAATTTGACTATTTCGTCCGCCGGTTTAAAGGAGGTGGACTTGGATCTTTTGTCGAGTATCACATCGTCCCTATTCACCATGGAGCGCAGCGCAGTCAGTTCCTCAGCCGCTAGGGCTTCGGATAGCGCCTCGAGGGCTAGTGCGGCTGTCTTGTTTTCGGCGCGGAGTGCTATGTCCGGATCACTAGCGAGAGTGATGATTCCGTTAGGCCCGGGCATCTTGAGCTTCATGTACCCGTAATGGGGTATTGCTTGGAAGATTGTAAACGCTTCCCGCCCTAGCAGAGCGTGATATCCACTACTGAACGGGGCCACTTGGAACGTGACCTCTTCGGACATGTAATTATCCGTTGTGCCGAACACCACATCTAGTTTGATTTTTCCTGTACAGCGCGCTTCCCGACTGGGGATTATTCCTCTAAAGGTTGTGCTGCTTCGCTCAATGCGGTTCCAGTCTATTTCCATTTTTTGAAGGGTTTCCTCATAAATGAGGTTCAATCCGCTGCCGCCATCCATGAGTACCTTGGTAAGACGAAAGCCGTCCACTATTGGACTGAGGACCAATGCGGCTGGTGCTCGGGCTGTTCGGAATTTAGGTTCATCACTGGCGTTAAAAGTAATAGTCGTGTCACTCCATGGGTTTATTGTTGCTACTTGGTAGACTTCGGCAAGGCTGCGGGGTGTTCTTTTTCGCGTATTATTTGATGCAAAAGTCTCGAAGATTGTTAATACCGTACTGGTGTCTCTGGGGTGGCATTCTGTGGCTTTTGGAATTAGAAGATCTTCGCCAATTTTTGCCAGCTGCCGGAGTATCCAACATGCTCTAAGGCTGTGAGTTGGTGTGGCGTCCTCTGCACTGTGAATTTTACAGGGTCCATTAAGCCATCCTTCCAGTACGGTTTCGTGCCCTATAGAGGGCTTTTGCTTTTTGGTATTGAACCCGGGTGTCTGGCGATGATGCACCCTTTTATTTCGGACTGGGTTTGTATTCAGGGCCGGATTGTCCCAAAATTTTATTTCGGTTTTCCAGGCGCTTTCCATCGCACAGTACTTTCGTACTATGGACGCCAAGTCAGCGAAGCGTGTAATATCACGGCGACTTATGGCGTTGAGGATTCCCTTGTCCGTGCAATTATTGCAGAAGAATGAAATTGCGTCTTCCTCGCGGCAGTCCTTTATCCTGTTCATAACCAGGAGGAATCTGGCCCAGTAATGATGTACTGTTTCTTCGGGCTCTTGCCTAATTTGGGATAGATCGCTTATGTACGGGTGGGTGGGTGGAATCAAATCCGAAACCTCATCCAATCTGAGACCCAGGGGCCAAGGAGTTTCCGAACTCGGAAGTTTGGATTCTTGGATGCTGTCCAATGAATCTAGCCCGTCGCCTGACTTTAAGTTCAAGTCTTGAGTGATGTCCTCCCCTCCGCGGGTATCCGGCTTGGAGGGATTGGGAATCCGGACATAGCTAGTCCTTAAGATAGATGAAGGGTCTGAAAGTGCGTTATATCGACCAGAGGGGGGTGAATAGGCGATTTTTATGGAAGTCTTCAAAACGTGGAAGTTATGAAGACAAACAGTAGAGATATGCCTATTACTATGCAGTGGAAGTTAGACTACACTAGGCAAGCCATGGTTAAGTATCAACAGAGTGAAAGCACAGTGACAAATAGCTGTAGTGTAATAAGGATCAGGTAGGAAGATACTATGAAGCCAAACAGATCATACACTCACGTTGTGAAGACAAAAGATAGAACAGACACGCAATGACTTCACAATGAGTGATCAGTAAGTAAAAGGAAGTGAAGATGAAACCAGTGACTCGTTGAAGACAATGATGTGTTGGACCAGTTCCAGTTGCTGTGACAACTGTACGTATGGTTGGAGCGGCTAGGTATTTAAACCTTAGGACACACAGTCCCGGACACCCAGTCCTGAACACGCAGCTCAGGACACCAAGTCCTCACCGTATTCTCCTTGAGCTAAGGTCACATAGTCCTCGCCCAATCACTCTGGTAAGTCTTCAAGGTAGACTCCCAAACCTTCACAGACTTCGTTCACTGGCAATCCACAATGTCTCTTGGATGCTCTGAACGTAACGCCTAACCGTCTGGGGGATGCACAGTCCTCAAGTGTAATAAGTCTTCAGATCACACAGACAAGAAGACTTAAGTGATGCCCAATTCTCTCTGGCTCTGGTGGTTAGGGCTTTATCCTAGCAAGGAATTCTCTCTCAAAGGCTTCGAGGTGGGTTGCTCTCAAACGACAAAAGCCGTACTCTCAATCTGAGCAGCCAACCGTTTATGGTTGTAGGGGGTGGGCTATTTATAGCCACTTGGCAACCCGACCTGATTTGTCCGAAATGACCCTGGGTCACTAAGGAACTGACACGTGTCTCAACGGTCAGATTTCAAACTCTCATGGCAACTTTACTTGGGCTACAAGCAAAGCTGACTTGTCCGGCTCTGGACAAGATTCGCTCTCATTGTCTTCACTCGAAGACATAGGTTTTTGGTTTAGGCATCACTTCAGTCATTCTAACTGGTTCTCCTGGACCCCACTTAACAGTACGGTGGTTCCTATGACTCAACACAAAAGAAAAAGAACTACGAAAGATCTAAGTCTTCGAGCTCCATAGGCTTCATATCGCGTCTTCTTTTGTCATAGTCTTCAATGTGAATATCTTCATATACCACCATTGACTTCAATGTCTTCATACATTTTTAGGGGTCATCTCTGGTAGTAAAACCGAATCAATGAGGGACTTCTACCTGTGTTATCCTGCAATTCTCACAAACACATTAGTCCCTCAACTAGGTTTGTCGTCAATACTCCAAAACCAACTAGGGGTGGCACTAGATGCACTTACAGGGTCGCCGCACTGTCCCTCTACCACGGCAACGTGATGGGTGACCTGGGGAGAGTTAATCTCTCTTAGATCGGGTTTAGGCCCAATCTGGTCGTAATTCGTAGCGACTCCCAGGGCGGCGATGCGATCCAAGAGCTCGTTTAGGGAAGAGAGCTCCATTGGATCTAGCTGCTCGGCGAATTCCGAGCTGACGTGAAGATTGCTTTCGATGACCCGAGAGGTCATCATCGGCGCAGCAGCCGAACATGCGGTCATAAGGAAACCACCTAGCCGGAGAGTTTGGCCGACAGCCAAAGCTCCCTTAGCAACGGTGCCTTCTTTAAAGACGGGATGAGGCATCCTTCCTGATGGCGACGGCACAGAGGAACTCTCAATGAAAGCACCAATGTCGGTGTCAAAACCGGCGGATCTCGGATAGGGGGTCCCGAACTGTGCGTCTAGGCGGATGATAACAGGAGGCAGGGGACACAATGTTTTACCCAGGTTCGGGCCCTCTTGATGGAGGTAAAACCCTACGTCCTGCTTGATTAATATTGATGATATGGGTAGTACAAGAGTAGATCTACCACGAGATCAAAGAGGTTAAACCCTAGAAGCTAGCCTATGGTATGATTGTATATCTCTACGGACTAAAACCCTCCGGTTTATATAGACACCGAAGAGGGCTAGGGTTACACAGAGTCGGTTACAATGGTAGGAGATCTACATATCCGTATCGCCAAGCTTGCCTTCCACGCCAAGGAAAGTCCCTTCCGGACACGGGACAAAGTCTTCAATCTTATATCTTCATAGCCCAGGAGTTCGGCCGAAGGTATAGTCCGGCTATCCGGACACCCCCTAATCCAGGACTCCTTCAGTGGTACTTTCTCATGATTGGTTGCTGCTATTTTCGACGATTATTATCACATGGCTCGCGATTTATCACAAGTCCATTACGAGCATTGTCATAGAGAAGGAGATTTTGTAGCGCATGAACTGGCGAGGATTGCTAGATTTTCTCCACCTGGTACTTGGTTTGATGAGGCACCTAGTGCCATTGCCTCTATGATTGTAACTGATGCGACTTTGATTACCACTTAATAAAGGGGTTTTGAATTTTCAAAAAAAAAACGGCGGATGGCTTTTGTGTAGTCCTTAATTAGGTATGGTCATAAGTTTTGAAGACCTTCCGTGCAAAAATATCTCATGAAATCGAATCTTATTAACCACACAATAAATTATTAACAATTCTTCTATACATACTATTGAGGATGCACAATCAGACGTGTATGTTTTCTCAGTTGTCCAGGAAGTTCATCGCTTCCTCTTGAGCGCCAACTGTTAACAAAAAGACAATGCAATACAAGATCAATGCCACCTTGAGAATATGGGAGTGGGAGACATCCAGGAGTGAATGCCTATAATGATGAGGTTTTTTTTTTACTCTGTAGTATGCTTACTCGGCGTTGCAATGCTTATTGACTACAGTCCAGTGCATAACATCTTGTGCAATTGAGATATAACTAGCTGATACCCGCGCGGCGGCACGCCGCGCCTTGCTTATTGGCAGTGACATATGTTGTTGTATAGTAAGTAAATATTCCTATGTTGATGATTTTTTTTCTGAAAAAGAGTTTGGCACATTTAGTTCGGTATTCATTTTTTTTTAATGGGAAGGTGATCAAAGGAAGGGAGAAAATATTGGTTGGCCGTTTTGATCGATGTGATAAATGGAAATATTTATAGTTTTGGCTCTCTTGCCCTTTAAACTTGGGCGGAGTGTATGCATGTTATATGATACATATGTGGATCAAGTCCTTATACATGAGGTTTGATGTGTGGATCAAGCTCGAAACATGTGTTATCGATGCACATGTGTTACATATTCATGTGAAGGATGATGCTACGATTTGTGTAGCTTTTGGTACAATGGGTTTCCTTTCTATAGATATTGTTCGATCTCCAATGTTCTAGCCTAAGGGAGATGGTGCTAAAAATAGGGATTCGTTGTGTCTGCGGCATTGCATTGTTTCTGTATATTGTTTTTTATGTGGACTAAAATAATCACAACCTTGGAGCTATACGGATGCTATGAATAGAGTGCAATACATAAAGGAAAAAAGTAGATTTTATTTCCTATGGCGATAGAGTAGATGTTCTACAGTGTTCTAGTTTTCCCTCCGTGATAAAGTAGTAATTAACTTACCAAATTATCGACTTGGTTGTGTGTTAGTGTTGGGCCAGTATATGGATTGCAGGATCATTGGTAGCTGGGTCTTGCGGGTACATGTGATACAATCAAATACCCGTCGGTAAGTCCTGACTATGTATACTATGGTCCAAACAGTAGAACAGTAAATAATTATAAATTTTAAAAATATGTACGATAATTTCGTGTGTATCCTTTGATATCAATTAAGGGGAAACACAACAATATATAAAGAAGTTGAAGATGGCAAAGAAGTAGATGTATTACAATCATGTAAATGCATGGTTACAAACAGATCGATAAACATTGGCACACCTCTAATAAAAACTACTTAGCAGCTGCCAATATGATATTCCATTTTTCTAGAAAATAAAAAAGAATACATGTGAGTTGAAAATATTATGGCTCATTATAGAATTTCCATGAGCAATAGGAGATGAGTAGGGAAAACTACAAAGCTCAGAAGTCAACAGTGGCAGACAAGAGAGATGTCTAATAGTGATTAATTTAGTCAAACAAAAGATAAATAGCATATTACGAAACAATGAAGATAACCTTTCAGAGAGAGATTTTTTGCCAATCCACAAACTAATCATGATTTTGAAAGTACCCAGCAGTCGGAAGAGTGTGTCGCGATTCGCGAACCTGAAGAAACAGACTTTTAGTTATCCGTTAGCAACTAAACTAAGAAATACACACATGATGTAACCTACACTTGCATAAATTTGGATCTAGACACTATATCTATTTTATATGCACGCTCTTTAAATATAAGGAAGACCCAAGAACTTAAATATAAGGAAGACCCAAGAGCACAACCCCGAATATTTTTCATGTCTCTGAACAACCAACATCATATTCCTAGTGTAGAAGAACATTCGTCAGTTAAGCAAGCACGTAACTATCGGACCAAGGAGCAACGCCAGGATGGTGTATAACTAATGAGGCTACTTCACAAAAGTAATTTTGAAAGGAACCTGTTAGGATATACATCGAGGAAAAGAAGTTATCATCTGACTAAGATTCTAAGTGAACTCCATCCTTCCACATATCTAGTACTGTATTATAGTGCGCCCCAACACACCCAACTCCACTAAAAGCCGACCAGGGAAAACTATATATATTAAAGCATTGCAACAACAGTATGATATCTTCAATTTTGATATGGTGCACTGTAGAAACTCCTTCAATCAATTCAAAGAGAGCAGTGTGTTGAGTTAAAATAGACAACATGTCCTGCTTCAATCAATTGATTAGAGAATACAGTTATCATACAAAAATAAGAAACCAGAAAATGGCTCCCAGCTTCAATCAATTGATTAGAGAATACAGTTATCGTACAAAAATAAGAAACGGAAAACGGCTCCCAGCTTGGGTATCAGTTCTGAATTCTGATTCTACTCATCTCTCATGAATTTCGTTCTAATTCACGCATTAGCTTGGATAAGATTTTGCACGAATCATTCTATTAAACACACTTACCATATGCACATGAGTCACTGAACTTGATACAGTTTGATGCTAGCAAACTTGCCAAACAAAAAAATGGTCCTCTCCTTTCTGTTTAGTCCTAACATCAAACATCTTGAGGCGTGAGCCTCTATTTTCTAATCTCTTTATTCACCCATGACAAAAATCTAACACTTCAAGCAAAACAAAGGAGCAGTGAAGGACACAGCTATGATGAGAAATCACGAGTCAATTGTGGATAACTTTGATGTACGTAGAAGTAGAATGCTCAGCAGAACATAAGTTCAAATTTGTTCCATCCAGCAGAGCCAACATCATTTCCTTTGCCTGCAAGATGATTAGCACGGTAAGAAATATTCATAATAAGTTGTAGATAAGTGCAGGAGCTGCAAGGGTGATTATGGATGAGTCATGAAGTGAAATTGCATGGATAGATAAATCGAGTGACCAACATTCTGTACACATGAACATGCAGTATATCTAGTGAACACAATGGTAGGTTTACAAATCAGTTTCTTTCCACATATCCTTACCTGAAAGCAAAAGGTGCAGATACTCACATGTTATTGGCCTCCACATCAGTCCAATGAATTAACTGAATCTAGTTTCTCGCGTTTGAAAACAAAAAACAAAAGCAGGACAGTCCGTGTCTTCTCAAGGAGATGTAATGTAGAAATTAGTAAAGATACAAGAGTTATTCACTACCTCGCACTGGGATAGAACATGTATACTCATATGTCTTTTCCTTGCACATCAATTATATAATTGTAGATCCTAATTTCTTAAAAAGGAACATGGCAAGTAGAGTGGGGCGATTTTGTCCGAGAGAGATCTAACGTGGGAATTAGTCAAGATGGATGGATACTTACTGTCTTTTGCTGCAAGAAGATGCTCGAAGCTGCAGCATATGGACCGTGAGCGGCAGTGAGCAAAATTGATGGCCGAAAATGCTAGTGCTCGGCAACAGCAAAGAAGTGGAGAAGTGCAGGTGGAGGCGGCTATAATGATGGAGGTCCTACTTAGATAGGAAAATAAGTACCTGCTTGCAATCAAATAGATACAAAAATAAGCAGTTGCTTGCATTCAAATATAAATAGAGGCATTCAACTGCTACATTCCCACTCCTCGAGTATTTCTTGCAGAAGAAAATCAAAACGAAGTTGCCAAAATCATCAAATCATTGTGGCAGTATGTTCTACAAAAATCAAAAGGGGAAATCTGTATGTGAAACAACTGAAGAAATCCACATCCATGTCTTATGGAAAATTTGTAGTGTTCCTGGAATTAGAACCATATAGTTTCCTATGTTTGTGGACTTGCATTTGTAACCTCATGTGAAATCAAATACGAACTCCTTTCATTGGAAAGTATAATGGGAAGATGAAGAATAAACACGACCCACCATAGTATGTTAGAGAATAAACCAATTTATGTACTTCTTATATAAAAGCATGCACATATTGTAGTGGAACACGAACCTGTAGGCAGTTATATAGATCTTGAGGACTCTACAAAGTAATTAGTGGGTGTCAAGGCTCTTGGATTCAAATACACGTTTCTCCTCTTTTTTCCCTTGATGTACACATGTAGTACGTCCTCCATACCATTCAGGTTCGTAACCTCTTCCTTGCAAGATTTTCGTTTACACAAAATCATGCCTGCAAGAAAAATTACTCAAATACCAATTGCAATGCTAATAAGAACATGAAGAAACGGCTACAACTTGGTGGAACGACTACGTGAAACTGAGATATAGAGATTGAGAGAAATCAAAATTGATTCAAAGTTACAAGCCAACCATTGAATCCATGGAGAAGGTTGAAGAACCCAAACTCGTCGGGCTGAGCTTCCCGGCAAACCCAGCAAACCGGCATGTGAGCGTCTTCCCGTCTTCCATATGGCACGGCACCCCTACAGCGTCCAGCGGAGAAGCGCAAAACTGGGTGGCTGCTGTGAGCAAACAACACCACGACATGCTGCGCCGCTGCTGCCGTCAAAGCTGCCACACACCTCGTCGACAAGTTGCTCACCGGTGCTCCTAGCTAGTCCTGCTGCAGTGTGGCCTTGAAAACACGGTACAGCTGAGAGAGAATGCAGGGAGCACCTGATCGATTAGGGAAATGGCTCCATAGCACCGGCCAAAGAACCTCGCTTAGGTTGTGGATCCTGCCCCCGGTGGACGATTAGGGATGGAGGAGATGCAGGGGACGGAAGGTAGAGGAGGGGCCGGGCCTTGAGGCGCATGCGCTCCGAGATGGGCAGGTCGTCCCACTGCAGCGCCACCCGCAGGCCAGCATGGCGGCCCGAAGCCGATTTTCTTGACGCGCTCCAGCAGCGCGGCGGCAGCAGCCGCGGCCGGCGGCGGGGCAGCACACCTGTGAGTATGTGGACGGGCTTCACGAGCTGCGCGTGGTGGCGTCACCATCCTCGAGGAGGATGTTGGCCATGGCAGCGATGTGGAAATTTGGGATGCAGAGGGAGAAAGCAGCGGAGGTGGGGAGGAAGCCGACGGCCATGGAGCCTTCTTATAGGATCGTACAGCGGTGAAATTTTTCGGAGGAGAGTACGGAAAGGATCGAGGAGGATCAAATTGAACCGACGTAGGCTAAACCTGAAAATCATCGACACGTACGCAGATCTCGCAGCCGACCCGAAACTCTGCATGCAACCTGTCCACATACCAAAAATATCTACAGCCACTTTAATAAAAATAACTGCAACCGCCTATTACATGGATATGCATGCAAACTGACAGGAAACAGCAAACTTGACGTGGTCATATGCATGCAGAAGATCAACTATAATCGCTGGATCCATCCCCAACTGTACCCTCCCAGGTCCCCCAGTAAATAAGGTGGCAGCACCTCATTGGTCAAGTTTTCACCGATTGAAAAAAGTCAAAAAAAAACCAGGTAAAAGAAACCTAGCCAGATTTAGTATATTTAAAATTTACTGAAATACCAAGTACCCACACCCCTATATCTCAATCTCCAGCTAAAAAATGTCCCTATGTTTTTTAAAAAGAAAAGTATACTTTTCGTCCCTCAATTCTTAGCGAAGTCTAGACTTGGTCCCTTAACTTCAAAACCGGACAATTTGCACTCTCAATTCTTAAAACTGGACAAGTTTCGTCCCTCACTCCAGTTTTGACAAGTCATCACGCCCACGTGGCAAGGTTTTATCTTTCCTTCCGTCTACTCTGGTATGGATATTTTGACAGACATTTGGCGTGCAATGTCTGGCGCTGCCAACGACCCGCACCGGGCCACGACGTTCATCACCACCAGTCTACCACCGGCAGAAACTCATGTGGCGTGTGTCGGGCATGCTGGTGCCCGCATCTGATTCGCCGCCCTTGCTCGGCTCAGTGCACGACTTGCCCTTTGCGTTCAAGTCCTGCGAAGTGGACAGGTCGCCGGGGGAGCAGCTAGGCGCAGCTGGACGTCGTCTCAGCTGCTGCTATCCTCACTGACAGAGTGCTCGCTGCAGCAACCTCGGGATAGTGCAGTGTTTAGCCATGTCATCCCGCGGTGGATCTGCGCGTCGGGGATGCCGAAGCTTGCAGCGCTCGTGGCCGGCTTCAGATGCGCCTGCACTGGAAGATACGGATGATGTGCAACAGGAGGAAGTGTTCGTTTCTTAGCCAGTTTAGCTGCATGTTTATTTTCCTCGTGCTGCATGTTTATTTTTCTCGTGCATGTGCACGCCGTGGGCATGATACATAGCTGCATGCGTGTGTGTACAGGTCCAGGTTGTGCGCTAGGCCACCGGACACACAGGCCTCCGAGCATGAGGTCCTTCTCGCCGTACTCGTGCTCACCGTTTGCTTCTGTCGCTGCCAACGACGGCGCTGTTGATGCCCCTAGGTCGCTCGAGCCTACACCACTGAGGCATTGTCCCATGCTCCAGATCTTGCACGCCAAGTGCTTGATAAGATGCCCACATGAGAGATAAATCAAAGGGAAGAAATAGATTGCCACATGGACTAGAACCAGTAAAAACCGCGCCAAGTCAGCATAAAAACAGCTTTGGTGTGATTGAAGGATGATACTTGTCCGGTTTCAAGAATTGAGGGTGCAAGTTGTCCGGTTTCAAGTTGAGGAACCAAATCTAGACTTCATTAAAAGTTGAGGGACGAGAAATATACTTTTCTGTTTTTCAAATGCCATGGTCAATTTCTTCCGGACAAAATTTTGAGATGTGGGCCTTTAAGTTTGTGTGACTTAAACTTGCCTTGCGGATAACCAGGAGAAATACTACGTAACAACACATATTTAAACATGCTTTCCGCGGTTGCGAGCATGTCATTTGTCGAATCTCCACCGAATGCAACCTCACATATGGCGTGCCTTCGACCACGCCTGCCTATGGCCATGGTCACATGATCCATCCTATTATAATGGTCGGACGGTGGATGGCTATATATGAAAAAGCCAAACAAACAAACAAAAAGGTCAAAATGTAGCAGGAGCTCTACTTTTTCTATTAAGTTGGAAAAGTTTTACATTTCCATTGAAGCCAAATAGAAAGAATAGCTCAAGAAAGTATGGAGGAAGTCAAGATACAACCCGGACTAGGACTTATAGGCTTCCAAAACGAATCTAGCTCATCTCTAATCATAGCCGCCAAGATCACCAGGAATGTTTTTTAGAGGTTCTTCAGTTCCCTCTTTCCACAAGTTCCAAGCACTATAGTAAAGGATGGGTTGCATGTTTGCTTGAAGCATGAGAGCGATTATTCCACATTATACTCCGCCAGGATCTAACTGAATTGGACTAAACAGCAAAGCCCACAGTTTGGTCATCAAAGACCATGTACATCTCCAAACATGAATGGGCAAGCAAGGAGAAGGTAGGCAGATGATTGGGGAACAAGCTCGCAAAGAAAGCAGGTACAGTTATGGAAACATCCTCTACAATGCAGCCGAAGATAATATTTGACTTTGGGCTTGGCCATAATCTCCCACAGTGTGTTCAACAGAGGCTCTCGAGTTCTGGCCATGAATTGAAAATCATAGGCCAAAGTTATTGTATAGAAGCACCGTCCGTCGTTAACTTCCTGTCAGGCTCATTACAAAGCTAAACACTCTACATATTCTCCCAAAGGAAGAGGAAGACAACAACAAGCACCTCAACAACTTTTCTTTTGAAATGATTGCGGTACAGGAGGCCCTCACATCGCTTTGTTTTTGAAATAATAAAAACTCTCACATTCTTAAGTGGCTATGTTGTACATCCACTCCTCTAACCAACGGAATTAATTATCTCATGACCATGCATCCAACGATTAACAACCTCCTTGATGTACATTTTTCTCCTAACAAGGGCAAAGAGGCCACATGCAATAACTTTGGGCACACCTCACAATGATTTCATCAATCAAACCAGAAGCTTGCCCCAAGCTCGATCTCACCAACACGTACTTTATTAGTTGGATATATAGTTTGATTGAAGAATAATCAAATCATAATACTTTCTCCTTAAGTATGTTTTAGTGAACAACAAATTGGTTCAGAGACTTCCGAAAATTTATTTAAAATCCTTTTACTAGCAAATAAAAAGACTAGTTCGAGGTATTTGCCTCTTTTTGTGGCTAGCTCTCTCTCTCTCTCTCTCTCTCTCTCTCATTATGGTCGTAAAGTAGGTGTCATGCAATACGTCAAAGTGTGCTTAGCATCTCCTCGCAACACAGAGAGGAATTTGATTTAGAACGCGCGTAGCAATTATTCACATGAGCTCACCTTGCACGGATATGAGGTTCAAGAAATGAGGACTATGATTGCAATGTCTAAGAAATGGGGATGAGCAGTCGCATGTGTATGTTTTCTCTATCAACGAGTTCATCATCTTTCTCTCGAGCCCCTGCCATTAGCAAAATACAATGCAATAAGATAGCAATGCACCCCCGATAAGAAAAGAAAAAAAATTACAGATCAATGCTACCTCGAGAATTTGGGAGTAGGTGACATCCAAGAATGAATGCTTCGTCAGATGCATCGACAATGTGCATGTCCTTGCCCTTGTTCAGCATCACAAAGTTCTTAGACTGCAGCCCCAAGGATGTTAGTTGTCCGCACTTGAGATAACATGCACTAAATGTAACTCATGTCTTGACGTCATAGCAAGTTTCTCGTGGAGAAAATGTTGAGATGTGTGTTTCTTTTGTTTGTCAGTCACGTGGGTAAAACATGGGTAACCAGACAGATAAGGAGCCCCGCGTCCGTCCAGACAAGTATGTCCGAATGTATGTTACTATTTAATGTGTC
The DNA here is from genome assembly GCF_003073215.2 of Triticum urartu. Classification (NCBI taxonomy): domain Eukaryota; kingdom Viridiplantae; phylum Streptophyta; class Magnoliopsida; order Poales; family Poaceae; genus Triticum; species Triticum urartu. The sequence continues at coordinate 297,191,166 of NC_053022.1, forward strand.
TTGTATCCGTCCTCGTACCTGTCCGGGCGTCTGTTTTCCTTGCAAACCGGAAGCAATCCAAAGGAGGGGGCTTTGCGAGCGTCTAGACTGCTGCCACGGGCGCGTCCAACACTCTGATCCACCCAAAACCATGTCCCGCGCTTTCTCTCATTCCCGCCCAAAGTGGTCAGCGCCACATTCATCCTTGGCCAGAGCAGCAACCTCTCACGGGAGTTGGCAATTAAGCGGCGCGCCGGTCGAGAGCATCGTCTGCGCAATGTCCCGGTGCACGCGGCTTCTGTCCGCATTTAAACGGCACCTATCCACCCAGCTCCCTTCATTAAGCATGCGCGGCTGCTGAGGAACTTACTCTAGCGCCTCCATGGGATGCCATCCGTCCGTCCATCTACCAAACGACATTAAACACCTCACCGCTTGGCCTGGCATCCGCTTGCTATTTAAACATGGTCAGGGTCGGCAACATATGCATCCCACCTTCGCTTCCCAATCTCATCTCTGCAACACACCCGTCGTGGCCTCGAGCTCCAATGCCTTGTGGTAGAGCCTGTCAAATGAACCGAAGAAGGAGCTCTCCGGCATTGATGTCGGCTAGCAGCCCTGCTGAGCCAGCCGAATACAAGTTGGCTTGTCGATGAACTCTCCGGAGGCTAGCGCTGCGGATGAGCCAATGGAAGAGGCGGCCACCGATGAGCTGGTGACACCGCCCATGCCGTTCCATGCCGACATCACCTTGGGTGAGGCGCGGGTGCACTACACCGACATGGTGTCGGAAGAGCGGGAGGTCGTGTTCCGATGGGCGCATGCCGACCAGAGGTACAACCTTAGCCTCCTCGACGTGCACCAACTCGCAGAGGAGCAATTCGCCAGCACGGAGATCATGGTGGACGTGGACGAGCAGATGGCGTTGTCCTGCTGTGCCACCCATGAAGTCTGACGCGAGCGATGGCGGCTCGGTGTCCTACGGGCGGAGAAACAAGCTATGTTCACAGAGATCAACGCGGCAGTGGATGAATTTGTCGGCACCGACGACGTCGCTAGCTCTGCATCGGCTGCACCCCACTGCCACAACGATGAGGCCAACACGTCCACGGCCGCTGCTGATAGCGAGAAAGAGTAGAACATGAGAGGTCGTCGCTGCTTGGGAAGTCCACCAACATTCTCTTGCTAGGTCGCACAGCCGGCGAGCTTGCCCGCTTCACGGAAGCGGAGGCCACTACACTTCCCCTCCCGTTGAAGAAAACTTGGTGGGCTCATCGTTGGCCGATTAGCTTGCCCGCTTCATGGAGGCAGGGGTTGCTCTTCCCCTCTCCTTGAAGCTTCATTTTACGGGTCTCACGGCCGTCCGCTAAGCTTGCTGACGGGCATGGGGAAGACATCATAGCAAAGAAAAAAGACACAAAAGTGATATTATGGCCTGAACAAAAACATTTTCTATCAAGGAAATGACACTTTCATGATGATATTTGTGGTAAAAACACGTATCATCATAGATGTGGTGGGTTCCTACTTCTATGAAAAAAATATGATAGAAAATGGGCGTTTCTTCCTGGGCGAGCCGGAGTCGCACATGCATGACATTCTTTGGATCGTCCATGACATAAACAATCGTGGTAGAAGTGAGGGTGAGAATTTTTCACGAATTTCTAGTATACGGTTGGTGGTCGGATCCGGAGGGTATGTTTGTGATTTGCGCGTTTCTCTCTCGTATGCGCGTGTGTGCGAGCCCTTCGCTAACTGAACCCGAGAGAGCTTGTCGCTTACTGAGCCCATTGGATTGCCCTCGTCTTACTAAACACAAGTGATCGATCCTAGCACTACACTAAACTCGAGGGATCGATCCTCGTAGTACTGAACCCGAGCGATCAAGCTCAGTGCGTATTGAATCCGAGTGATTATTCCCTCGCACTACTTACTGAACCCCGAGTGATCTCTCGCACTATAACTGGACCCGAGGTATATCTCTACACGCTGGTTACTGAACCCGAGCGGTCCCTTCGCTACTTACTGAACCCAATCGATACGAAACTCATTCGCGTACGTAGTTTGCTGGCCCGATCAATCGATGTGTTGCATCAAGCCCCCGTGCAAGACGTGAGTTGACTTAGGCCTCCTTTGGTTTGTAGGAATTCCATAGGGTAGGATTTGCAAAGAAAAAATTCCTTTCAAGCCCTTTGGTTTGTAGGAATGGATTCATATTCCCATGTAAGATAGGAATCAATCCTTCACATTTTGGAGGAAAAAAAACATTAGCCTAGACTCAATGGAAAAATTCCTATCCTATGCATCAAATGGCATCTCTTTCTCTATATGAATTAAGATGTATGTCATCTCACTTCCTATGATTTTCCTATTCCTATAAAATTCCTATCCTATGAACCAAAGGAGGCCTTAGCGGCTGATTGGTTGCCTCTTGATGAACAGTCCCGATTACTGCCGCACACGTGATACGTCGATCGAATCAAGACCAGCATGGTGCTAGCCCATGTCCCATGTCCCGTGGAAATCGCGGAGACTTAATAGGAATGCCACTTGAACACTAAGTTTAATTTTGAGAAATTTAGCATGTGCACATATGCTGCCTGTTGCTGTGCTACCGGTGCAAAGTTTGGCATATACACCATTGTTCGTCCTTATGTCATGTCGATCCACTTGCTACCCCATCCAACCATCCAACCATCGGCTCTCCATGTGAACGCACTGCCTCATTGTTTTCCCTTTGACCTGAATATGGTTGCTACCAATAGTGGTGGCTTAGCCATTCCTCTGGCCACCCCCACCCTTCTAACCTCGTGCCTCTATGTGTGTGATCGCCGACCTCGCCCTTCCCTGTTGTTCCTCTTAGCCTTCCTCATCCCCACTGCTCCATTTCGTCATTGCCTCCACCTCGTCAAGAATAGACCAAATCTCTAAAATAACAAGCAACTCAATAATAGCAAAGACGTCTTTTAAAGTTCCTACGTACATTAGCTGTAGTTTATAGGAATGCCAGTTGAATGCTTAGTTTCATTATGCGAAACATATCATGCCTGAGTATTGTGCATGCCACCGTGCCACAAATGATTTAGGCAACCCATATATAACATATTATGATGTTGGTGCCATAATGATATATGACCACATAATTGCCCTTTCATTCTACTTTATATGACACATTACATGGTACATATTTAGAGACGTGGAGAGACAGAGACAGAGTTGAATGAGTCGGCACATTTGCAATATGGGGCAAAAATAAAATCTAAAGATGGCACATGGCCTTGTTGTATAGCAGTGCGTATGGTTATAAATGAAGACCTTCTGTTCAAAAAGATCTCATGGAATAAAATCCTAGCAACCACAAGATACATTATTAACACTTCATGTGTGTACATAAGGATGACCAGTCGAGTGTGTAATTCTCTGTCAAAGAGTTCGCTAGCTTTCTCTCCAGCACGTACGGTTAGCAAGAGACAATGCAAGAAGAGAGCAATGTGCCCACGCAAAGAAAAAAAGTTAGAAATCAATGCTACCTTGAGAGTATGGGAGTAGGAGACATCCAGGAACGAATGCTTCGTGAGATGCATTGATCATGTACCCCTCTTCTTGCTTGTTCGGCATCACAACGTTCTTCGACTGCAGCCTTGTTGTCGTGGTCTACAGTGGAAGTCGCTCGGACTGAATGTCGCTCAGTCTTGACTTCATGGTAACTTACCCCTGGAGAAAATGTCGAGACGCGTGTTTTGTTGTCCAGCTGCCACGGTTAACCGGGCAGATGAGTAGAGTAGCAACACATCGACGGTGGTCATTAGGGATACCAGCTGAACGCTTCGTTTCACTGTGCCACCGACGTGAGCACCAGTGCTACAAAAGTTTGGCACGTCCTTGTGTCTGAATTTCGGCATGCACGCATGTCACTGTGCGAAAGATCTCGCACGACGCATCCGCAACATCCGGCCGGCGACCCGGATCGACATCGCACTACCCATTACCCAGGATCATCTGTCCGTTCGCGCGAATAATTGAGCCAGCAGCCAGCTGATCCGCCCAGTTCATCGAGACGTGCGGCGCGCGTCGGCTGCCCTCTGCCCCCCGCTCCCCGGCAGCCCCGTCGCTTTCAGGGATCGGTGGAAACCGGCGACGGCCCGGCATGGTTCCGGCTGCCGCGCCCCACGTCCCGTGGAAACCGCGGAGGCTTAATTAGCCATGCATGCACGGTGTCGCCTCCGGCTAGTTGCTGTATGTCGTTGCTGGTCGTTGTCGCCTGGGTAGTAGTAGCGGGTAAGGCAGAGGCCTGCTGGCAGCGGCGGTCAGTCTGTTGGAACACATGGCATGCAATGCAACTCCCGGATGCATCTGCCGCCGCATCGAGGCACATGGGATCCATACTCAAGTTTTGACTTTGTTTAAGACAGATGAGACACAGAAGATGTCTTGAAAGGAGTTAAAGCCGATCCAGATCATGATCCTTGAAATGTTCAGCCACGAGCTGGGGATTATCCTCCAGTTATCAGGACGAGCTGGCCGAGTTATCAATGGTATGCTGTTGATACAGTATGTACGACACAGAATCATCCAGCATAGCGGGGATAAGTTTGTTCATGATGATGATTGATGAGTGAATATTTCCCGCAGGGGCCTTTGAAAAAAAAAACATATCCGGAAGATTTCCTCACGAAAGACAACATTTTCAGAAACTTGTCTGTCAATTGAAAGATAGCATATCTTCAAAGTCGTCTGCCACACGAGCTTAATTCTTATACTGATCTTGCCCTTCACTTTATTTTTTTCCGCCCACCCCATGTATACCACGTGAAGCTGAAAAAAGGTACGTGCACATTTTTATCCCAGGGTCAGTTCCTTTCGTTTTCGAGAATCTATCTGTGTAAAAGATCACAAGCAGCTTGGACCCCTGAACCCTGTGATTTTTTAGCCGGACGCTATTTTCACCAAGTTGCAACATTACTAGCAGCATGGCCGAATGTTGCTAGTGGGCACTTTTGCACTATGCTAATAAGGGAATCTTGTACTAGTGCCTCTTCGACGTAGCTCATTTGCTGAAGATCGAGTGCCTCGTCACCTTCAAGGTGTTGACTCTCGACAGCTTCAAGGTGATCGTCTTCAACATCAATGGTGTTGAGGTGGTGGTCAAGTGCAAGAAGCACAAGTAAGCATTTTTGTTGGACTATTAGGGTGTTTTCTACGGCTATGGTTCTTAATGTACTGCGTAATGCTTAATGGTTGTTCAAATGTGACTGTTAGTTTAAGATTTGATATGTTGCCCCTATGACCGTCTGCTGGTAATCTCACCACTAGAACAAGAGGTTACCATACTGCATGTGTTGTATGCAACCGAACATCTTTGCCTCTATTTAGCAGAGGCTTGCAAGCAAACACACATGCATGTGTTCTGCTTAGCAAGATAGGGGGGAGGGGGTACAAGCAAACGAACTATGTACACAACATGGTTTTTGCCTATATTCACTTAGTCGGGCCCAGCTGGGACACAGATGCAAGGAGGCCAAAATCCATGTAGGCCACCAAACGCATCCTTAATGTGCCTCGCTGCAATTGAGGGATTGGCTAATCTAGGTGTTCATAGAGTGATCCTGGAGTCGTATTCACAAGGTCTGGTTCAAGCTTGCAGACTATGGTGTGCTCCTGCGAGAAGCGATAATAAGCACCTGCATGGCCATGTTTAATGCCTACGAGTTTATGTTTCATCGTCGGTCATGTAATTCTTTTGCACGTGCTCTAGCACAATTTGAGTACCATTCGGCGGCCTCTATGTCCTGGATAGATACTAGTCTAGACTTTATATCACACCTAGTTGCGAGTGAGTCTGCTTAGCACTCTACTTAATGGATTTTTGAGTTTTTATAAAAACTCTTTCAGGATATAAATCACAATCCCAATATGGTTGGATAACCGTGTATGCCTTATAAACCGCATTTGGAAAGCTCTCTCAACAATTACTCCCTCCGTCACAGTTTAGAAGGCACAATTAAACTTGCGTGTGTTTCCACAATAGACAAGGTTTATGGCGCATTGCATTTATTTCTAGTAGCTAATTAGTACTCCGATATACTATTTTTATATGCATGCGTAGTGTGAATGCTATTTGTTAGCCCATCTCACAACCAATAGATAACCACCTAGGTCCCAGAGAATTTCCAAGCGCGCCTTCTAAACCGGGACGGAGGGAGTATTAGATTCCTTTTGAAGATCAAAGCGGCTAAAGTAAGAAGTATCCAACCTCTTTGCTTTGATGTATTCTTTTTATCCTTTTAGTTGGAGTTGATGCAACATTAGGGGGTTCCTAGAAGAGGATAGTGAAATACACTACCCTTAAAGGAATGGAACCAAATCTCCAATCATCCTAGGTGATTTGTATACATTAGGGGCGATAGAAATTTAACCCTAAAAAGGGGGGAGATTGAAATTTAACCCTAAAAAAGGGGGGGAGATAGAAATTCTTTCAAAATCCTACCAATATAAATTGTTCTCATTTACCATCTCATGGAAACTATTTTTTGTTCCCTTAAGCCCTGTCATGAAGAAAAACATTACACCTAAAAGATTTTAATAGATCTCTCATCATTCTAGATGATTATTTTATAACATATATAAGTTATATTTAAACCCATCTAGTCTAAATTGTTATGATTTGTCATGACATGGAAAACCATTTTTGTTTCACTTAGCTCTAATTGGTATTTTGGTGGTAGGTTCTACAAGAGCCGAATATCCTAAAAAACATTTTCTAGTCCATTATGGTGTGAGGACAATCCCACAACCCTCCCGTTGTTCTTGTCTCTAGAGGCAATGTCGCCACCCACATAGGCTTATTGAAGCGTCTCCGACTCATCCACTAGATGTCTCCCCATGAGCACACATTGCCTTGATGCTCGGTCTTTGACCCAAATATGGTTGTTGTCGGCCCCACCCATCCCTTTGCTCATCTCAAGGGGGCACTAGTTCTTATCTGACTCTATTGTCCCCAATCCCAATGCCAACCCCTAACCCTCGAACATCGCCTCCATCAACACCAACACTTTACGCTCTTGATGTTACCACCTTGTGCACTCAACCACCATATTAATTTTGAAGCCTAAAGTTAAGGAGATCTTCAACTTGCTTCAAAGAAATGAAGGGAGGTTTGATCTGCCGGAGAGGAGGCATGACAAGGAGATGATGACACACATGTAGAATTATATATTTCAAGGGATGATAACACTCAATTCTTTCATATGATTGCAAATGGCAAGCACCGTAAGAAGCGGATATTTCAGCTTGAGCAGGATGAGGGGACGATTTTAGGACAGGAAAACCTAAAATTTTATATAACCAATTACTGCAAGCAGCTGTTTGGGCCTCCGGAGGATAACTACATATCCTTGGTTGAGTCCAGGGTTGAGGATGTCCCTCAACTTGCTACGGATGAGAATGACATTTTGACCGCCCCGTTTACGGAGAAAGAGGTATTTGAAGCTATTTCACAGATGAAAAATAATAAGGCTCCAGGGCCGGATGGTTTCCCAGCGGAGTTTTATAAAAAAATGTTGGCATATTGTTAAAGGGGATTTGTTACCGATGTTCCATGATTTATTCTCTGGACAGCTTCAGTTGTTTCATTTAAATTTTGGAACAATTACCCTACTTCCTAAGAAAACAGAGGTTGTACAAATTGAGCAGTTCTGGCCGATCTGTCTTCTTAATGTAAGTTTCAAAAATTTTACCAAGGTTGGGACTAATAGGCTTACGCAAATTGCGCACTCTGTGGTGCAGCCATCCCAAATTGCTTTCATGCCTGACAGAAACATCCTAGAAGGGGTTGTGGTCCTACATGAAACGCTCCATGAAATCCACACGAAAAAATTAGACAGAGTTGTTTTCAAAGTGGACTTTGAGAAAGCGTACGATAAGGTCAAATGGCCTTTTCTTCAACAGGCCTTGCGTATGAAAGGTTTTGATTAGGCCTGGAGACACCAGGTAGAATCTTTCACGCAAAAAGGGAGTGTTGGAATTAAAGTAAATGATGACATAGGTCGCTACTTCCAAACACATAAAGGTCTGAGGCAAGGAGATCCAACGTCACCTATTATGTTCAACATAGTGGTCGATATGTTGACAATTCTAATAGGATGGGCTAAGGATGCGGGCCAGGTAGGTGGCCTCGTCCCGCACTTAGTGGACGAAGGTGTGTCTATCCTATAGTACGCTGATGATACAATCATTTTCATGGAGCATGACTTGGCAAAAGTGCGAAACATGAAGCTGGTGTTATGCTTATTCAAACAATTGACTGGGTTAAAGATTAACTTCCACAAAAGCGAATTATTCTGTTTTGGAAGAGCTAATGATGACCAAGATGCGTACAAACAATTGTTCGGGTGCGAATTGGGGGCTTTACCTTTCACGTATTTAAGTATACCAATCCACCATCGTAAGCTAACAAACAGAGAATGGAAATGCATTGAGGATCGATTTGAGAAGAAACTGAGCTGCTGGAAGGGCAAGCTGATGTCATACGGAGGCCGATTAATTCTCATTAATTCAGTTCTCACGAGTATGCCCATGTTTCTCCTATCCTTTTTCGAGGTACCAGTTGTAGTTCGAAAAAGGCTTGACTTCTATCGATCATGTTTTTTCTGGCAGAGTGATGAACTAAAAAGAAAATACAGACTCGCTAAATGGGATATCATTTGTAGGCCGAAAGACCAAGGGGGTCTAGGTATTGAAAATCTTGAGGTGAAGAACAGATGTCTGTTCAGCAAGTGGTTGTATAAGCTATCTATAGAGACGGAGGCCACATGGGCTTAGATTCTGCGTAATTAGTACCTTCACTCTAAAACCTTGTCTCAGGTGACAGTGAGGTCGACTGATTCGCCTTTTTGAAAAGGACTGATGAGAGTTAAATCACTCTTTTTCAACAGGACAAGGTTTATAGTTGGAAATGGTACCACTACGAGATTCTGGGAGGATACATGGCTAGGGGAGACGCCCCTCGCACTCCAATATTCTTCTCTTTATAGCATTGTTTAGCGAAGAGACGCTTACGTTGCAACAGTACTACATCAACTCCCCTCAATATTCAATTTAGGAGGACGCTAGAGGGAAATCGGTGGGACGCCTGGCTCCATCTTGTGAGACGATTGATGGATGTTCGGCTGTCTCAACAGTCTGATCAGTTGTGCTGAAAACTAACTAAGAATGGAGAGTTCTTGGTTAGATCCATGTATCTGGATGTTATCAACTCTAGCGCTATTCCTCGGTCGAAACATGTTTGGAAAGTCAAAGTACCTTTGAAAATTAAAGTGTTTATGTGGTTTGTGCATAAACAAGTCATTTTAACCAAGGATAATTTGGCAAAACGCAACTGGACAGGATCTACAAGATGTAGTTTCTGCGACCATGATGAATCCATCAAACACCTCTTTCTTGACTGCCCTTTGGCAAAAATATTGTGGCGGACGGTTCACATAGCATTTAATATTACTCCTCCGAATAGTATCAACACGTTATTTGGGACGTGGTTAGACGGGATAGATTCTGAAACAGCGAGACACATCCATGTAGGAGTATGTGCTTTATTATGGGCAGTCTGGAACTGCAGAAATGATTTGGTCTTTAACAGAACAACAAATATTCATTTTTGCATGTTATTTTCCGAGCCACTGCGTTGATCCGTATGTGGTCGCTACTCACTCCGACGGAGGCCAGGGAGCGTATGGTTACTGGGTCTACCTGATGGGAGATGGTAGCACGGGATATTTTCAACCAGTTTGGATGACGGTAATGTAATAGGATAGGCAATTAGTGCTCCTATCTTTTTATGTCAGCCGGTTGTGGCTTCTCTATTACTTTTTTAGCTCTTTGTGAGCCTTTTTCGTTCTTTTGTTAGAGACATGAAGACTTGTGTTGAACATTTTGCTTTTTAATAATTATGGCCGTCTGCATCGTTCTGATGCAGAGGCCGGGGATAACCCCCTTTCCGGAAAAAAAATTCAAGTGTGGCAGAACTAATATTTGATTGTGTTTGTGAGCAATGATATATGCAAGAATATAATGCGAGCTGCTGCAGTGGCATGCCTGCATGTGTATTTCTTGAATGGAAATGCCCTACATGAATAGAATGCAAACTTGTGAGGTATGTCATATTTGCATGTTGAGAAATATACCTGTTTAGGTATATAGGATATTATAATTTTGGGACCATAATGATATATGCACCACATCATCTCCCTTTCGTTATAACACACACACACACACACACCACACACACACACACCACACACATATATATATATATATATATAGAGAGAGAGAGGAGGGGGGGGGGGGGGGGGGGTTAGTTAAGACGAAGCAAAAACAAAATATAAAAGCTGGCACACGGTCTTGTTATCTTGCATTACACATGGTCATAAGTAAAGACCTTCCGCCCAAAAATATACCATGGAATAAAATTCTAGCAACTACAAGATACATTATTAACAATTCATATATATACGAGGATAACCGATCATTGTTTGTATTCTCTATCGAGGAGTTCACTATCTATCTCTCAAACACCTACTGTAAGCAAAAGACAACGCTAGAAGAGAACAATGCACCCCCGCGAAAAAAGAGAGAGAACAATGCTACCTTGAGAATATGGGAGTAGGAGACATTCAGGAATGAATACTTAGTCTAATGAATCAAGAATGTACAGGCCGCCTTCTTTGCTCAGCATCACAACTTTGTTTGACTGCAGCATGAAGCATGTGTAGTCGTGCGCAGTGGAAATAGCATGTACTGTGAATCTGTGATACACTTTGTCTCAATGTAATGGAAAGTTTGTTCTTGAGAAAGTGTTGACATGTGTTCATTTTTGTCTGTCAGCCACGAGGTTAACCGGACAGATGAGTAGCAAGACATTAGCAGTGGTCAGTAGAAATGCCAGCCTACGGGCATCTTCGATGATGTCCCCTAAACCACCCGCTGGATCAAGCGGTCCGGACACAATTTTTCATCAACCGGTGTACCTCGTCTATCCACGGACCGGTCTAGGCGTCAGTTTTCCCGCAAGCCAGAGGCCAACCAGAGGAGCTTTGCGGGTGTTCGGGCTGCTACCTCTTACGCGACGAACACCTTGGACCCACCCAAAACCCTCTTCCTTTCCCGCGCGAAGTAGTCGCTGCACATTCATGCCAGTCAGCGCTGCTCCAGAGCACCATCGCCGTATTCATGTTAGCCCGGAGTGGACGCAACCTCACACTAGAGCCGTCATTGAAGCGGCGTGTCGGTCGAGAGCACCACCCCTGCCTTGTCCTGATGTCCGCATCTGTTCAATGCCTGAGCGACATGACCAGACGGTTCTCTCCGCATTTAAACCGACTACTCGTTCGTCCGTCTGCCGACATTAAACAAGTGTGGCTATCAAGAAACCCACTCCGACAGCCCACCGCTTGTCCTGGACGGCGCCCGCTATTTATACGTGGCCAGGTTCGGCACGATTCACACCGCACTACATCTGCACTAGGTCTCCTTCGTGCACTACGTCTGCCATGACCTCGTGCTCTAAAGTGTTGTGTAACAACCTCTCCACCGGCATTACTGCTGGCTGGGAGGCCTGTCGAGCCAGCCCGATACATGAAGGGTTGTCGGCGAGCTCTCTAGAGGGCAGCGACGCCAACGAGACGATGGTCGAAGCGGTCGACAACGAGCCAGCGCTATTACCCTCGCCGGTCCCTGCAGGCATCACCTTAGAGGAGGCACGGACACACTTCACCGATAGGATGCCGGAATAGCAGGAGGTGGCGTTCCGGCTAGAGCAGGAGGACCATAGGTACAACCACCGGCTCCTTGAAGAGCATGGGCTCACGGAGGAATAGATCTCTGGCGACTAGGCGAACGACAACGCCATCATGACCATAGTGGCGGACGGTCTAGGCTTTCTGGATGAGCAGCAAGCACTGTTGTTGTCCTACCACACGACATCCACCGCGAACAATGGTGGTTGCGCATCATGAAGGCGGAGTGCGACGTCCTGTTCGAGCAGATTGCGGCGGAGGCAGAGGAAGAGGAGGCATGCGACGGCGGACGTTCCCAGCTCTGCATCGGATGCACCGCCCTTGTCGTTCTCGCCCGGCCGCAATGACCACGAAGCCGGCCGGCCCGTCCACGCCTGGCGCCATAGACAACGTGAGCTCGGGCGAGGAAGAGTAGCATATGGGAAGCCGCGGCGGCATGGGTCCCAGGAAGGCCACTTGTTCCCTCCTGCTGGAGCTTCACTTTCCGGACCTCACAGGCGATCATTGAGCTTGCCGGACATCGGGAAGATATGTCGTGGCGGCCGCAGCCACGGCCGGCGATTGTTTAGACTAGTTAAAAAAAGGTCTAGTGCACTATTGTTTACTTGAAATACATAAAATATGCAATGATTTGGTCCAGTTAAATGAAAATCATCAAGTTTGCATGAAATTCATTTGTTTAATTCAAGTTTGCTTTGAAATATATGCGGACATGGTTGGATGACTAGCTCTCGTATCACTGTTTGCGAATGTGACCGCCGGCGGATACCGTGTTCATTTTGAGAGTCAGTGTTGAAGATGAGAATTAGTTTCATTATGCGAAATCATAGCATGCTTGCCTATGGTGCATGTCACTGTGCCACGAACGTGACCACCAGCACTACAAAAGTTTGGCACATGATACATTCTACATATACGTCATTGCGTGATTGTGTCTGAAATTCAGCATGCCCACGATCGCGCATGTCACTGTGGAAAATATATCGCACGACGCATCCGCCACATCCGGCGACCCCTATCGATATCATTATTAAGCACTTAAAAAAGGAAATGAGAAACCTTTCCTAAAAAAAACAGGAAATGATAAACCTTCCGCCATCCTAAATAGCCATGCTAACTAGTGTCTTTCACATTCCGCCAACATGCTAGCACTAAATCAGAAAATAAAAAGTGCTTCAAAAAAAATGAAACAAGTGTTTCCGCCAAACATGATGTAAGATGTGAATGTCGGAACTTGAAATTGCACGTCTCACATGTTTGGCGAAACCTGACCTTCCGCCATGTTTGACAAATAAAAACGCCTTCATCTTCCGCCGAACGGACAAGATTAGCGACAACCTTTCGCCGCCCGGGCAGAGAGAAGGGTACGTGGTGCCCTTTGGTTGGCCAGACAGATGTCTGGACTCCCACAAAGCTTTTGATTATTTGTTTCGAATTTGCAGAAAAAATTGTGTTCAGACCGGTCTGTAGGCCGACGCAGGACCGTTTTGGATGACAAACTGCTTTCAGATAGCACGTTTCGGACCCTTGCGAAGGTTTGAGGGTCCACTTTGAGGACGCCCTTAGAGCATCTCTAGCAGATCCTATAAACTGGACCATCCGGTAAAATAACCACTAGTTTACGGGACAGAGGCCATTTTTCCGGTCCGAATAGATCCTGTAAACCTGATCGTCCCGGATTTTTTTTGTGGGAACCTGGATATGCCGGCCCATTTCCTTCATATCTACGGAATTCAAGCTTTTTGGAGGGACCTCTAAAACATAGAAACGGTAGGCGGGAGGGAAGTTTCAGCTCCCGCCACGGTCTTCCGCCGCATGAACCGCCGCCCCCGCCATGAGCTACCGCCACCGCGCGAGCTATAGCCCCCATGAGTTGTTGCATGTCGCCACTGCGAGCTGCTGCCTGCTGCTGCCGTGCAAGCCACCCCCTCGGCCAACAGCAAAGGCAGGGAGGAGCTTGTCGAGCGAGACAGCGAAGCAGAGCTCGAGCGCCTTGAGCTGCACGTGCGGGGAGTAGGCGGTGCTGCGGGGCCGCGTGAGCTCGTCGTAGAGGAGCGGCGTGGCCTGTCGAGGCAACGAATCTGACAGTGAGTACTAGGGGTACAAATAAGGGTGAAACCTAGCTACGGCGCAGGTGTGAAACCGGATTTTACGAGTTCGGGCCCCTGATAGCTCACAAGTGTATGGGATCGTTTGTAGCCTTTTAAGATAAGTAAGAGTGTCGAACCCAATAAGGAGCTAAAGGTAGAATTTATATTATCTTCAAGTTCTATCGACCACCGATGCAACTGTACGCACACCGACATTTGCTTTACCTAGAACAAGTATGAAATTAATTTGTGAGAATAAAACTAGAACTACTTTGCAAGAATAAACTAGGAGTACTTTGCAAGATAATAAAAGTTAGTTGTTTAGTAGAGAGCTTTTTGTAGAACGATGAGAAAGATTGTCCATAGGCAATTGAATATAACATGATAGATACTTATCCCATATGCAATGAGGGAGAGGCATGAGCTAACATAATTTTCATACTTGGATTACATGCACTTATGATTGGCACTCTAGCAATCATGCGCAACTACTAAAGATCATTAAGGTAAAACTCAACCATAGCACTAAGTATAAAGTCCTCTTTACTCCCATACGCAACAATGCCCTCATTCGGGTTTAAGCTTCTGTCACTCTCGCAACCCACTATAAACGAATCATGAACATATTGCAACACCCTACAGCGGTAAACCCACACGCTTGCGCGACCGTAGGGCACCATAGGACAGCACCATATCAACATACAACTCATATCAATCGCACCATACCACAATTAACCTGTAGACTAAAGAAATCTACTCAAATATCATAGGATGGCAACACATTATTGGATAATAATATGTGGCAAAAAGCATCATGTTTAAGTAGAAATTACAGCCGGGAGAGACAGGTTACACCGCTTCATAGAGGGGAAGAGAGTTGGTGATGACGGCGGCGAAGTTGTTGGTGTAGATTGCCGTCATGATGGTTCCCCTGGCGGCACTCCGGCACCACCGGGATAGAGGGTGAGAGAGCCCCCCTCCTTCTTCTTCCTTGGCCTCTCCCTTAGATGGGAGGAGGGTTCCCTCTCTGGTCCTTTGCCACCACGCCTCCCGAAGGGCAGGAGCCCTCCGAGATTGGATCTCTCTCTCTCTCTCTCTTCTCTCTCTCTCTCTCTCTCTGTGTTTGTCTTCTGTTTCATGTTTCTGTTTTCTGAACCTTCACCGTTTCTTATACTCCTGTAGATCCATAACTCCGATTGGGCTGAAACTTTGAGAGGATTTTTATCCGGGAATTATCTTGCTTGCGGCGAAAGAAGGGCCCCAACTGACTTATAGGGGAGCCACAAGCTCACTCGGCGCTCCCTAGGGTAGGGGGCACGTCGTGTGAGCTCGTGACTCCCTCGAGCATCGTATCGCATTGATTATTTTTCCCAAAAATCACATATATTTCAAAAAAATCTTCACAAAATTTTATCGTATTTGGAATTCGTTTGATATGAATTTTCTGTGAAACAAAAAACATGCAACAAACAAGAACTGGCAATGGGCACTGGATCAATATGTTAGTCCAAGAAAATCATATAAATTGTTGCCAAAAGTATGTGAAAGTTGTAAAATGATGGCATGAAACAGTCAAAAACTATAGATACGATGGAGACATATCAGCCCCTCGCAAAGAGGTAAAAGCCCTACATCTCGAGCCCTGAGGCTATGTTTTCTCTGGGGTGTCTGATTACAGAAGGGTTGTGAATCCTTGTCTCAGCGCTAGGGTGGCTTATATAGAGTGTGCCGCCCCGATTAAGGCTACATTTCATGGAGATGAAGGAGGGAATTACTACATGTGTTATTGGTAACTATCGTCATAACTACGCTTGATGTCTGGCATTATGCTTCTCGAACGTTACAGGTTCCGCATGGCTTTCTCACCTTCCATGTCCGAATGCCGACGAGCATAGTCGGCTAGCGATGAAACATCCAAGTGGGTTGTCTCCATCCGAGTGGATATATAGAAGTGGGCGTCCGAATGCAGCTATGGTTTAGGAACCTTTCAATGATGGTGTGGGGCCCTAGGTGGGCCCAAGATGTCAGGTCCTTGACCCTACCCTTAGTAGGTGACACCATTATTAGCCCCCGAATCGGTTGGGTTTCGTGGGACGCATAAGCTAAGACCTTGACTCTGGTCAAGTGCCGCGGAAGCATTCAGAATCCGTTGCCAAGCATTACTTTATCGTGACCTGAGCGAAACCACTACTGATTCTAGACCAGAGTTTCCTGACTGATCGGGTCATGTTGCCTGCTGGGTTAAACTTGGTGGAACTCGTATGTCTCTCGGAAGAGATAGACTAGTGGTCTGAATGCAGACATGCCATGAAACTCGAGTGATGATACGGGCGTGTGGGCTAACTCTCCAGAGAGATGCCACTCATTATCCCAAGGGAATGCTAGCACGGGTCATCTCCGAGTCCAAGTTTATGAGACTCACGCCTTGGAGCCTAGAAGAAGGGACAAGTTAATCCGTAGAGGAGCATTGAGCTCATCCCATTGTGGTCCTGGAGCTTCAGTCAGTTTGATTGGGCGTCCAAGTGGATGGTGACCCTTTGAGGGCGCTTGACGGACTGAAGAGTGATTCTTAGGAAAGAAATCTGGGATAATAAATCAGATTGATCAGCGGCGGAAATTCTGCTATTTGAATATTTGCGTGTGCGCTGAAGCGGTTACGTCGCGATTAGGGGGAAAGTGGTGTGTGTCGCCTCCATTTCTGCCTCAAAAATCTGCCACATGCTCCACTTCCTCTGCGCAGCGAACACCGCGGGCGTCATTGGATCTGGAAATCAATGGTTGAAAATCCGCAGGGCGGGTTTACCTACGGTATAAAAACAAAAGCGGGCTATGGTAGTTTCATCAGATCCACTTTTCAACCTCACCCACTCCGACGAACACGCCACCCACACCTCCACTCTACACGCCGAAGCACTCTGAGCAAATAGGGAAGGACACGACGGCGAAACTCAAGCGTGCGAAGAAGTCGCAGAAGGGCTCGTCGTCAAGTGTCGTCCCTGCTTCTCTGGTTAACTACACACCCATTTTCATGTGTGATTTATATGTAGTAGATGGCCATGTGCCTATCAACATATGGGTTGAGTAGATTCTTGTTATCTCTAAAAAAACTAACATTATAATCATTTCTATATATATATATATATGACGAACCAGTATGGCTAGATCACTCGCTATGCCTAATAAACCACATTTGGGAAACTCTCCCAACAATTATTAGACTTCAATGGAAGATCATAGGGACTATAGTAAGAAGTCTCCAACCTTATGCTTTAGTGAATTAGTTTTATCCTTTTAGTTGGAGTTGATGAAACTTTAGGGGGTCCCTGGAAGAAGATAGTGAAAATACACTATCCTTAAAGGAATGGAACCAAAGCGCACATTGTTCCAGGTGATTCATATACAAAGGGGAGCTAGAAATTGTTTCGAAAGCCTTCCAATATAATAGTTCTCATTTACCATCTCATGGAAACCATTTTTGTTCCACTTAGCCTTGTCGTGGAAAAAGCTTTACCCCTAAAGGATTTGAACAAATCTCTCCTCGTTCTAAATTATTGTTTTATTACATGATAGAAGTTCTATTTAAACCCATCTAGTATAATTGTTTTGATTCATCATGTCATGGAAAACCATTTTCATTTCTCTTAGCCCTAATTTGTATTTTGGTGATAGGTTCTAAAGAAATATTTTCCTATCCATTATGGTGTAAGGACTATCCCATAAACCCTCACATTGTTCTCGTCTCTAGAGACTATGTTGCCACCCTCATTTTCTTACTAGTGCGTCTCCTACTCGTCCACTAGATGTCGCCCCATGGGGAAACACTACTTTGATGCTCGGTCTTTGACCCAAATATGGTTGCCGTCAACACCAACCATCCCTCGGATCATCTCAAGGGGGTACTAGTTATTATCCGACAACGTCGTCCCCAATCCCAACCCTGGCCCTCTAGCCTCGGACTACTGCAGGTATGCCCAGCAACGGCGGGGCCAAAAGTCTACCAGCGGCAGGTGTTGCTCACAAGGGTACCCGCCACTGGTAACATGGCATCCGTGATGGGCATGTCACCTGCTAGTGGTGGTCTATTTCAGTGGCGGGCGTAGGCTAGTGCTCCTCGCGACAACTTTAGGTAGCTATTGTTGTGTTTCTCTCTGCTCGCCACTGATGTGCGTACTAGCAGTGGCAAGCACTTTTGTTACCCGCCACTTGTAGTGATCTAAGCCTACAGAAGAATTGTTGTCGCGGCAACATTTTTTGGCAGCATTTTGCACTTAATCATCACATTGCATTACATATATAGAATGTTGTCTCAACATTCAAACAATCATCTGTTGGGGAACGTAGTAATTTCAAAAATTTCCTACGCACACGCAAGATCATGGTGATGCATAGCAACGAGGGGGGAGAGTGTGTCCACGTACCCTCGTAGACCGAAAGTGGAAGCGTTAGCACAACGCGGTTGATGTAGTCGTACGTCTTCACGATCCTACCGATCAAGTACCGAACGCACGACACCTCCGAGTTCTACACACGTTCAGCCCGATGACGTCCCTCGAACTCCGATCCAGCCAAGTGTTGAGGGAGAGTTTCGTCAGCACGATGGCGTAGTGACGATGATGATGTTCTACCGACGCAGGGCTTCGCCTAAGCACTGCTACGATATGACCGAGGTGGATTATGGTGGAGGGGGGCACCGCACACGGCTAAGAGATCCAAGGGATCAATTGTTGTGTCTATGGGGTGCCCCCTGCCCCCGTATATAAAGGAGTGGAGGAGGGGGAGGGCCGGCCCTCTCTATGGCGCGCCCTAGGGGAGTCCTACTCCCACCGGGAGTAGGATTCCCCCTTTCCTAGTAGAACTAGGAGCCCTTCCAAGTAGTAGGAGTAGGAAGGAAGGAAAGGGAAGGGAAAAGGAGAAGGAAGGAAGGGGGCGCCCCCCTCCCTAGTCCAATTCGGACCAGCCCATGGGGAGGGGTGCGGCCACCCTTTGAGGCCTTTCTCTCCTTTCCCGTATGGCCCATTAAGGCCCAATACGAATTCCCGTAACTCCTCGGTACTCCTGAAAATACCCGAATCACTCGGAACCTTTCCGAAGTCCGAATATAGTCGTCCAATATATCGATATTTACATCTCGACCATTTCGAGACTCCTCGTCATGTCCCCGATCTCATCCGGGACTCCGAACTCCTTCGGTACATCAAAACTCATAAACTCGTAATATAACTGTCATTGAAACCTTAAGCATGCAGACCCTACGGGTTCGAGAAGAATGTAGACATGACCGAGACATGTCTCCGGTCAATAACCAATAGTGGAACCTGGATGCTCATATTGGCTCCCACATATTCAACGAAGATCTTTATCGGTCAGACCGCATAACAACATACGTTGTTCCCTTTGTCATCGGTATGTTACTTGTCCAAGATTCGATCGTCGGTATCTCAATACCTAGTTCAATCTCGTTACCGACAAGTCTCTTTACTTGTTCCGTAATACATTATTCCGCAACTAACTCATTAGTTGCAATGCTTGCAAGGCTTAAGTGATGTGCATTACCGAGAGGGCCCAGAGATACCTCTCCGACAATCGGAGTGACAAATCCTAATCTCGAAATACGCCAACCCAACAAGTACCTTCGGAGACACCTGTAGAGCACCTTTATAATCACCCAGTTACGTTGTGACATTTGGTAGCACACAAAGTGTTCCTCTGGTAAACGGGAGTTGCATAATCTCATAGTCATAGGAACATGTATAAGTCATGAAGAAAGCAATAGCAACAAACTAAACGATCAAGTGCTATGCTAACGGAATGGGTCAAGTCAACCACATCATTCGCCTAATGATGTGATCCCGTTAATCAAATGACAACTCATGTCTATGGTTAGGAAACATAACCATCTTTGATCAACGAGCTAGTCAAGTAGAGGCATACTAGTGACACTCTGTTTGTCTATGTATTCACACATGTATTATGTTTCCGGTTAATACAATTCTAGCAAGAATAATAAACATTTATCATGATATAAGGAAATAAATAATAACTTTATTATTGCCTCTAGGGCATATTTCCTTCAGTCTCCCACTTGCACTAGAGTCAATAATCTAGTTCACATCACCATGTGATTTAATACCAATAGTTCACATCACCATGTGATTAACACCCATAGTTCATATCGACATGTGACCAACACCCAAAGGGTTTACTAGAGTCAATAATCTAGTTCACATCTCTATGTGATTAACACCCAAAGAGTACTAAGGTGTGATCATGTTTTGCTTGTGAGAGAAGTTTAGTCAACGGGTCTACCATATTCAGATCCGTACGTATTTTGCAAATTTCTATGTCAACAATGCTCTGCACGGAGCTACTCTAGCTAATTGCTCCCACTTTCAATATGTATCCAGACTGAGACTTAGAGTCATCTGGATTAGTGTCAAAACTTGCATCGACGTAACCCTTTAAGACGAACCTTTTGTCACCTCCATAATCAAGAAACATATCCTTATTCCACTAAGAATAATTTTGACCAATGTCCAGTGATCTATTCCTAGATCACTATTGTACTCCTTTGCCAAACAGGGCAGGGTATACAATAGGTCTGGTACACAGCATGGCATACTTTATAGAACCTATGGCTGAGGCATAGGGAATGACTTTCATTCTCTCTCTATCTTCTGCCGTGGTCGAGCTTTGAGTCTTACTCAATTTCACACCTTGTAACATAGTCAAGAACTCTTTCTTTGACTGTTCCATTTTGAACTACTTCAAAAACTTGTCAAGGTATGTACTCACTGAAAACTTATCAAGCGTTTTGATCTATCTCTATAGATCTTGATGCTCAATATGTAAGCAGCTTCACCGAGGTCTTTCTTTGAAAAAACTCCTTTCAAACATTCCTTTATTCTTTGCAGAATAATTCTACATCATCTCCGATCAACAATATGTCATACATATACTTATCAGAAATGCTGTAGTTCTCCCGCTCACTTTCTTATAAATACAGGCTTCACCGCAAGTCTGTATAAAACTATATGCTTTGATTAACTTATCAAAGCGTATATTCCAACTCCGAGATGCTTGCACCAGTCCATAGATGGATCGCTGGAGCTTGCATATTTTGTTAGTACCTTTAGGATTGACAAAACCTTCTAGTTGCATCATATACAACTCTTCTTTAATAAATCCATTAAGGAATGCAGTTTTGTTTATCCATTTGCCAGATTTCATAAAATGCGGCAATTGCTAACATGATTCGGACAGACTTAAGCATAGATACGAGTGAGAAACTCTCATCATAGTCAACACCTTGAACTTGTCGAAAACCTTTTGCGACAATTCTAGCTTTGTAGATAGTAACACTACTATCAGCATCCGTCTTCCTCTTGAAAATCCATTTAATCTCAATGACTCGCCGATCATTGGGCAAGTCAATCAAAGTCCATACTTTGTTCTCATACATGGATCTCATCTCAGATTTCATGGCCTCAAACCATTTCGCGGAATCTGGGCTCATCATCGCTTCCTCATAGTTCGCAAGTTCGTCATGGTCTAGTAACATGACTTCCAGAACAGGATTACCATACCAATCTGGTGCAGATCTCACTCTGGTTTACCTACGAGGTTCGGTAGTAACTTGATCTGAAGTTACATGATCATCATCATTAGCTTCCTCACCAATTGGTGTACTAGTCACAAGAACAGATTTTTGTGATGAACTACTTTCCAATAAGGGAGCAGGTACAGTTACCTCATCAAGTTCTACTTTCCTCCCACTCACTTCTTTTGAGAGAAACTCCTTCTCTAGAAAGGATCCATTCTCAACAATGAATATATTGCCTTCGGATCTGTGATAGAAGGTGTACCCAACAATTTCTTTTGGGTATCCTATGAAGATTTACTTCTCCGATTTGGGTTCGAGCTTATCATGTTGAAACTTTTTCACATAAGCATCGCAGTCCCAAACTTTAAGAAACGACAACTTAGGTTTCTCGCCAAACCACGGTTCATACGGCGTCGTCTCAACGGATTTAGATGGTGCCCTATTTAACATGAATGTAGCTGTCTCTAATGCATAACCCCAAAACGATAGTGGTAATCGGTAAGAGACATCATAGATCGCATCATATCTAATAAAGCACGGTTACGACGTTCGGACACACCATTACACTGTGGTGTTCCAGGTGGCGTGAGTAGTGAAACTATTTCACATTGTTTTAACTGAAGGCCAAACTTGTAACTCAAATATTTTACTTCTGCAAACATATCGTAGAAACTTTTATTTTTGTTACGATGATTCTCCACTTCACTCTGAAATTCTTTGAACTTTTCAAATATTTCAGACTTGTGTTTCATCAAGTAGATATACTCATATCTGCTCAAATCATCTGTGAAGACCAGAAAATAATGATACCTGCCGCGAGCCTCAATATTCATCGGACCACATACATCAGTATGTATGATTTCCAACAAATCTGTTGCTCGCTCCATTGTTCCGGAGAACGGAGTCTTAGTCATCTTGCCCATGAGGCATGGTTCGTAAGCATCAACTGATTCATAATCAAGTGATTCCAAAAACCCATCAGCATGGATTTTCTTCGTGCGCTTTACACCAATATGACCTAAACGGCAGTGCCACAAATAAGTTGCACTCTCATTATTAACTTTGCATCTTTTGGCTTCAATATTATGAAAATGTGTATTACTACGATCGAGATCCAACAACCATTTTCATTGGGTGTATGACCATAGAAGGTTTTATTCATGTAAACAGAACAACAATTATTCTCTAACTTACATGAATAACCGTATTGCAATAAACATGATCCAATCATATTTATGCTTAACGCAAACACCAAATAACATTTATTTATGTTCAACACTAAGCCCGAAAGTATAGGGAGTGTGCGATGATGATCATATCAATCTTGGAACCACTTCCAACACACATCGTCACTTCACCCTTAACTAGTCTCTGTTTATTTTGCAACTCCCATTTCGAGTTACTACTCTTAGCAACTGAACCAGTATCAAATACCGAGGGGTTGCTATAAACACTAGTAAAGTACACATCAATAACATGTATATCAAATATAGCATTGTTCAGTTTGCCATCCTTCCTATCCGCCAAATACTTGGGGTAGTTCCGCTTGCAGTGACCAGTCCCTTTGCAGTAGAAGCACTTAGTCTCAGGCTTAGGTACAGACTTGGGCTTCTTCAATTGAGTAGCAACTTGCTTGCCGTTCTTCTTGAAGTTCCCCTTCTTCCCTTTGTCCCTTTACTTGAAACTAGTGGTTTTGTTTACCATCAACACTTGATGCTTTTCTTGATTTCTACCTTCGTCGATTTCAGCATCATGAAGAGCTTGGGAATTGTTTCCGTTATCCCTTGCATATTATAGTTCATCACGAAGTTCTACTAACTTGGTGATGGTGACTAGAGAATTCTGTCAATCACTATTTTATCTGGAAGATTAACTCCCACTTGATTCAATCGATTGTAGTACCCAGACAACCTGAGCACATGCTCACTGCTTGATCTATTCTCCTCCATCTTTTAGCTATAGAACTTGTTGGAGACTTCATATCTCTCAACTCGGGTATTTACTTGAAATATTAACTTCAACTCCTGGAACATCTCATATGGTCCATGACGTTCAAAACGTCTTTGAAGTCCCGATTCTAAGCCGTTTAAGCATGGTGCACTAAACTATCAAGTAGTCATCATATTGAGCTAGCCAAACGTTCATAACATCTGCATCTGCTCCTGCAATAGGTTTGTCACCTAGCGGTGCATCAAGGACATAATTCTTCTGTGCAGCAATGAGGATAAACCTCAGATCATGGATCCAATCCGCATCATTGCTACTAACATCTTTCAACTTAGTTTTCTCTAGGAACATATCAAAAATAAAACAGGGGAGCTAAACGCGAGCTATTGATCTACAACATAGATATGCTAATACTACCAGGACTAAGTTCATGATAAATTTAACTTCAATTAATCATATTATTTAAGAACTTCCACTTAGAAAGACATCCCTCTAATCTTCTAAGTGATCACATGATCCAAATCAACTAAACCATAACCGATCATCACGTGAAATGGAGTAGTTTTCAATGGTGAACATCACTATGTTGATCATATCTACTATATGATTCACGCTCGACCTTTCGGTCTCAGTGTTTCGAGGCCATATCTGCATATGCTAGGCTCGTCAAGTTTAACCTGAGTATTCTGCGTGTGCAAAACTGGCTTGCACCCGTTGTAGATGGACGTAGAGCTTATCACACCCGATCATCACGTGGTGTCTGGGCATGACGAACTTTGGCAATGGTGCATACTCAGGGAGAACACTTTTTATCTTGAAATTTAGTGAGAGATCATCTTATAATGCTACCGCCAATTAAAGCAAGATAAGATTCATAAAAGATAAACATCACATGCAATCAAAATATGTGACATGATATGGCCATCATCATCTTGTGCCTTTGATCTCCATCTCCAAAACATCGTCATGATTTCCATCGTCGCCGGCATGACACCATGATCTCCATCATCTTGATCTATATCAATGTGTCGTCACATGGTCGTTTCGCCAACTATTGCTCTTGCAACTATTGCTATCGCATAGCAATAATTGTAAAGCAATTATTTGGCGCTTGCATCTTATGCAATAAAGAGACAACCATAAGGCTTCTGCCAGTTGCCGATAACTTCAACAAAACATGATCATCTTATATAACAACTTATATCTCATCACGTCTTGACCATATCACACCACAACATGCCCTGCAAAAACAAGTTAGACGTCCTCTACTTTGTTGTTGCAAGTTTTACGTGGCTGCTACGGGCTGAGCAAGAACCGTTCTTACCTACGCATCAAAACCACAACGATAGTTTGTCAAGTTGGTGCTGTTTTAACCTTCGCAAGGACCGGGCGTAGCCACACTCGGTTCAACTAAAGTTGGAGAAACTGACACCCGCCAGCCACCTGTGTGCAAAGCACGTCGGTAGAACCAGTCTCGCGTAAGCGTACGCGTAATGTCGGTCCGGGCCGCTTCAACCAACAATACCGCCGAACCAAAGTATGACATGCTCGTAAGCAGTATGACTTATATCGCCCACAACTCACTTGTGTTCTACTCGTGCACAACATCAACGCATAAAACCTGGCTTTGATACCACTGTTGGGGAACGTAGTAATTTCAAAAATTTCCTACGCACACGCAAGATCATGGTGATGCATAGCAACAAGAAGGGAGAGTGTGTCCACGTACCCTCGTAGACCGAAAGCGGAAGCGTTAACACAACGCGGTTGATGTAGTCGTACGTCTTCACGATCCGACCGATCAAGTACCGAACGCACGGCACCTCCGAGTTCTACACACGTTCAGACCGATGACGTCCCTCGAACTCCGATCCAGCCGAGTGTTGAGGGAGAGTTTCGTCAGCACGATGACGTAGTGACGATGATGATGTTCTACCGACGCAGGGCTTCGACTAAGCACTGCTACGATATGACCGAGGTGGATTATGGTGGAGGGGGGCACCGCACACGGCTAAGAGATCCAAGGGATCAATTTTTGAGTCTATGGGGTGCCCCCTGCCCCCGTATATAAAGGAGTGGAGGAGGGGGAGGGCCGGCCCTCTCTATGGCGCGCCCTAGGGGAGTCCTACTCCCACCGGGAGTAGGATTCCCCCTTTCCTAGTAGAACTAGGAGCCCTTCCAAGTAGTAGGAGTAGGAGGGAAGGAAAGGGAAGGGAAAAGGAGAAGGAAGGAAGGGGGCGCCCCCCTCCCTAGTCCAATTAGGACCAGCCCATGGGGAGGGGTGCGGCCACCCTTTGAGGCCTTTCTCTCCTTTCCCGTATGGCCCATTAAGGCCCAATACGAATTCCCGTAACTCCCCGGTACTCCCGAAAATACCCGAATCACTCGGAACCTTTCCGATCCGAATATAGTCGTCCAATATATCGATCTTTACGTCTCGACCATTTCGAGACTCCTCGTCATGTCCCCGATCTCATCCGGGACTCCGAACTCCTTCGGTACATCAAAACTCATAAACTCGTAATATAACTTTCATCGAAACCTTAAGCGTGCGGACCCTACGGGTTCGAGAACAATGTAGACATAAACGAGACATGTCTCCGGTCAATAACCAATAGCGGAACCTGGATGCTCATATTGGCTCCCACATATTCTACGAAGATCTTTATCGGTCAGACCGCATAACAACATACGTTGTTCCCTTTGTCATCGGTATGTTACTTGCCCGAGATTCGATCGTCGGTATCTCAATACCTAGTTCAATCTCGTTACCGCCAAGTCTCTTTACTCGTTCCGTAATACATCATTCTGCAACTAACTCATTAGTTGCAATGCTTGCAAGGCTTAAGTGATGTGCATTACCGAGAGGGCCCAGAGATACCTCTCCGACAATCAGAGTGACAAATCCTAATCTCGAAACACGCCAACCGAACAAGTACCTTCGGAGACACCTGTAGAGCACCTTTATAATCACCCAGTTACGTTGTGACGTTTGGTAGCACACAAAGTGTTCCTCTGGTAAACAGGAGTTGCATAATCTCATAGACATAGGAACATGCTAACGGAATGGGTCAAGTCAATCACATCATTCTCCTAATGATATGATTCCGTTAATCAAATGACAACTCATGTCTATGGTTAGGAAACATAACCATCTTTGATCAACGAGCTAGTCAAGTAGAGGCATACTAGTGACACTCTGTTTGTCTATGTATTCACACATGTATTATGTTTCTGGTTAATACAATTCTAGCATGAATAATAAACATTTATCATCATATAAGGAAATAAATAATAACTTTATTATTGCCTCTAGGGCATATTTCCTTCATCATCCACATGCATAGATCACATTACAATATCGATACAATAATTGTGAGTATTAATGAAGCAATCATAGTATAAGAAGTGCATGGCAACAAACCGTTTCACCTGTATTTAAATATATAGCATATTATAATTTTGGTGCCATAATGATATATGCACCATACCATCTCCCTTTCATTCTACTTTTACATAGTACATATTGAGAGAGAGAGAGAGAGTAAAAATAAAATCTAAAGCTGACACATGGTTTTGTTGTGTACCATTACAGATGGTCATAGTGAAGACCTTCCACCCAAAAAATATCTCATGGAATAAAATCCTAACAACCACAAGATACATTATTAACTATTCATGTATATACATAGATGAAGATTACCAATCAAGTGTGTATGAGTTCACCAGCTTTCTCTCGAGTACCTACCATCAGCAAAAGACGATGCAAGAAGAGAGCAATGCACCCCGGCAAAGGAAAAAAAGGTTGGAGACCAATGCTACCTTGAGACTATGGGAGTAGGAGACGTCTAGGAATAAATGCTTCGGTTTATGTGTCGACCATGTACACATGCCTCGCCTCCTGCTTAGCATCACAACGTTCTTTGATTGCATCCTGAAGTCCTCGGGGCCAAGGCGCAGCCTTGCGGGGCTCGGGAGGCCGCCGACACCGCTCCTGGGGAGTGGCGGGCCGGTCTGACTTGGGTTCAGCTCGGTTCTCATGGCGGCTGTCCACGGCGTCCCTTTCTCGGCTGGTGTCGGTGTCAAAACCGGCGGATCTCGGGTAGGGGGTCCCGAACTGTGCGTCTAGGCGGATGGTAACAGGAGGCAGGGGACACGATGTTTTACCCAGGTTCGGGCCCTCTTGATGGAGGTAAAACCCTACGTCCTGCTTGATTAATATTGATGATATGGATAGTACAAGAGTAGATCTACCACGAGATCAGAGAGGCTAAACCCTAGAAGCTAGCCTATGGTATGATTGTTGTTCATCCTACGGACTAAAACCCTCCGGTTTATATAAACACCGGAGAGGGCTAGGGTTACACAGAGTCGGTTACAATGGTAGGAGATCTACATATCCATAATGCAAGATGGTGGTTGTCAGTGTCAAAACCGGCGGATCTCGGGTAGGGGGTCCCGAACTATGCGTCTAGGCGGATGATAACAGGAGGCAGGGGACATGATGTTTTACCCAGGTTCGGGCCCTCTTGATGGAGGTAAAACCCTACGTCCTGCTTGATTAATATTGATGATATGGGTAGTACAAGAGTAGATCTACCACGAGATCAGAGAGGCTAAACCCTAGAAGCTAGCCTATGGTATGATTGTTGTTCGTCCTACGGACTAAAACCCTCCGGTTTATATAGACACCGGAGAGGGCTAGGGTTACACAGAGTCGGTTACAATGGTAGGAGATCTACATATCCGTATCGCCAAGCTTGCCTTCCACGCCAAGGAAAGTCCCTTCCGGACACGGGACGAAGTCTTCAATCTTGTATCTTCATAGCCCAGGAGTCCGACCGAAGGTATAGTCCGGCTATCCGGACACCCCCTAATCCAGAACTCCCTCAGTAGCCCCCGAACCAGGCTTCAATGACGACGAGTCCGGTGCGCAGATTGTCTTCGGCATTGCAAGGTGGGTTCTCCAAATTCCGTGTACCTGTTGAAAATGTCCGGTTTCTTGTAGCGCTCCTTGGCTTCTACGCCCAATAATGGCCGTCTTCCACGTGTCAAACAAATACGAAAAGTCAGGGTGTTTTTTTATTTACACCCCTAGTCGCGTGAATGAGCCGCCTATTTAAGGGGACGAGGATTTAGATCCAAACCACACCTTCTCCCCTCCGTGAGTATTCATCAGAGCGTATCTGACAGAGGTCCATTCTATCATGGCCGGCCGCCGCAGCTCCTCCTCTCGCCCTTCCAGCCCTTAGCCTGGAGATTGGAAGAGGTGCTCCATCCCGCACAGCGAGCTAGCGACGCTCCAGACCAAGGGATTTCTCCCCCCCCCCCCCCGCCTATATGGTCCTGGTTCGAGCCGGACTTGCCACCTATAATGGCGGAGAGCAAGCGGAGAGCGCCCCCAATCCCTCCAAAGGAGAGCGGGTATGCCTTGTCCCTTACTTAATAAGAGGGCTCGGATTTCCGATTCATCTGTTTCTCCGGGGGCTCCTGGAGTTCTATGGCCTCCAGCTGCACAACCTCACGCCTGCCTCCATATTGCATATCGCGGGCTTCGTAGCCCTTTGCGAGCTGTTTTTGGGCTGCGAGGCTCATTTCGCGCTGTGGAAAAGGCTATTCTGCCTTGTGCCCCGTTCTAAGAAGGGGTCAATATATCAAGTGGGCGGAGCCGAAGTGTGGCGCATCGCCGGGACCGTATATCTATCTGGAACCCTAAAGAAGGCGTCCGAAGACTGGCCTTCGGAATGGTTTTATATAGAGGACATCCCGTTGCCGGATCCTGTCCGGATCGGCCTCCCTGAGTTCGACAGTGCTCCCCTAAAGAAGCGCCTCAGCTGGCGTCCACAGAGCCCTCAGAGGGAAAGCGACAAGGACGTTCTTTACCTGATGGGCCGGATAAGATTGTTAGCTCATTCTGGACTTACCATGATCGGGGTCATGGCTGCATGCATCATGCGAGGGGTGCAGCCGCTTCAGTATAGAGGCCGCCCCATGTGGGACTTCAACGGGGAGGACAATGCCACCCGCCACGGCCGTAAGGGACCGGATTCGGCTGCCGCTCTAATAAAGATCTTGTCCACTTTGTACAAGGAGAAGAGGAGGAATTTCTCCGCGTCAACCCTCAGGGTGGATTTCTATGTACAATCCCCCAAGTTGGGTAAGCGGACACTTTTACTTGCCCATCCATTTTGTATTCCCATTGTTAAATATTCAGTCTAACGACTTCAACGCAGGAACTGCGCCAGGCTGTTAAAGAAATAAACAGCCCTCCTCCACAACCCGAGGATCCGGGATGGTTCCTCGATCCGGCCTCTCAAGAGGATCCGGACTTATCTGTGGAGCTGATTGATGGGGTGTTTCATCAATTGAGCAAGGACAACGCCTTGGTGGCCATTACGGCCGATTACCCAGGGCTACTCCCAGCCTCACAGGTAACTGAGACCGAAGTCCCAGCACTTTGAAAAGAGATCTATCCTCGCGTGTTTTCGATTGCCATATGACAACCGTGTTTTGCAGGGGAGGTCCTTGAGACGGGAGGCCGAGCCTGTGGCGACTAGCCAACGAGGGGCGGCAAGGCCCCGCGGGCTGAAAAGAAGTGCGGTCCGGACTAAGACACCGGCGCAAAGGTATAGCGCGCCATCTTATTCCCAGGTGTTATTCCTTGAAGGCATACTAACGCTCGTGCTCTCTTCAGGACGAAGAGACCTCGTCGGACTATATTCGGAGAGGTTGCCAATCACGCCTCCACCAGCCAGGCTCCAAAGCCTGGTCCGGATGCGGAGGCGAACACGAGGCGCGCACCGGACGCTCCTCCGACAGAGGATGCGGACAGGCTGTCTGCCACCAATTCCGAGGTGGAGAGTGCCATGAACCACAGGCGTCGCCGGACAGTTCTTCGCGACACTTGTTTCTCCCAAGAGGCATTGGATGCCTTCAATTCGGGAGATGCGTACCTACGTGCCGCTCAAAATGGTCTAGCCAGAGCCACGGAGCAATATGTAAAAGACATACGGGTAAGAAAATTTTGGTAATTATATATATACCAGTAGCCCCCGCGACTTGAAACAGTTAGAATAACTGATTTAAGGATCATTTGTTATGCAGGTTCTTACAGAAAAGAATACCCTACTGTCCCAGGAGCTGGAAGAGTGCAAAGCCCAACTTGAGGCTGCACTAGCCGCGGCAGGGGAGCCCAAGGAGACCCCCTCTGGTAATATATGCTTCGAAAGATAAGTATTTTGCGAAGTGCGACGTGGGTGCAAATCTGACAAATGAAATTGCAGATGGCGCCGGATTAAATTCGGAAGAGCAACAACTCCGACGCCAGCTAAACGCTGGTGAGAGCTTGCTAACAAAGGTGAGGCGGGAGAAGAACGATCTCCAAGATGCCAACACCAAGTTGGGCGTTGAATTGAAGGATGTTCGTGCCCAGCTGTTGGACTCTGTGAAGGAGAATCAGCGGCTTCGACGCGGCATATATAGTAAGTGCTTAAACGAACTTTGAAAAAAGAGTTCGGCGAGGAAGTCGACTAATAGAGTAATGTTTGTAGGTATGCTAACAGGTCGTCCTGCAGAGGAAATGTCCGGTTCTACGGGTGACCTTCTTCCCGAGCTCACACAACTGCATGAGCGAGTTCGGCAGGTGATGCAAAGCATCGCCCAGGCCTTGTGGCCATCCGTCTCCATGCCTGAAGGCCTTGGAGAGCTTGTCGAGAAGCTGAAGGGAGCGCGGCGGCGCTTCCGATTGTGGAAGATGTCTGCCTGCCGTCAAGGTGCTAGGGAGGCCTGGGCCATGGTGAAGACGCGGTACATGAAGGCTGACCCAAACCACATGGCCGAGGTCAGACCCGTGGGGCCCGATGGGAAGGAGATCCCTGTGAGCTTAGTATATGGCCAAGTAGAATTGGCCGCAAAGTATTCCCAATAGGACTGTAAACTAGACAACCTGTTAGATGGTATTGAAGAGGAATACAATCAGTCAGATTGACTATGTAATTATAATTGACATGTGTAATGCCTTCTAGCCGGATTGTAGATCGTTTGTCATGGCCGACCTTTTCGCTTCAACCTCGGGACCTGACGGTCCGGAGTGTGTCCGAATACCTTCGCGGTTATATAAGAACCGGGGTATGCATGGAGACCAGGCGTAGGGGTCATTAGTGCTTGAACAGACAAGTGCCCAACTAGTTATGTTATATTACATGGTTAGTAAGAAACATCTTCCAGGAAGAATAGTTCCGTTAGGGGTTCCTTTCCCTGGGAGGCATGCCGTAAAGTGCATGTCCATTCTGCGGAAAGAGACGTAGGAAAAACATCTGGGGGCGTATAGATAAATAAGTGAAAAAGGATCATCTTTAGTTCACCGACCGAATATTTCCTTAAGAACGCTAGCTTTCGGCTTCACCCAATCTGAGGTACACATCCGGCTGACCCGGCAGTAACAATCGCAGAGGTGCTCCCTTTACCACCTAGCCGGACAATCGGGAACGTAGGGGTAAGCACAGGAGCCAGGCAACCCAGCTTGGCCAAAACTTAAGTCATATCGATGCATATAATGGTGAATAAAAGGTACATGCGGAAGTGTGACACATGTGTTGGGCATGAAGAACGTTATAAATAAGCTTTTGTTTAATGAAGCCCCCAGGTTTAATGAGCGCGGATAGCGCATCACTGTATGAGCCTTTAAAGGCTATAAGAGAGAGAGAGAGGAGAAGGAGAGAAATGTAAGACAGAAAGTATATAAAAAAATGGACAAAGGAAGGAGACGAACACAGAGTCCGGCGCTAGGCGTAGAATCTTCGGAGACGGGCCGCGTTCCATGGGTTCGGCTTGAGTCGGTTATCCGATGCATCTCGCAGGCGGTACGCTCCACCAGTCAGGACTTGGTCAATTATGAAGGGACCTTCCCACTTGGGCTTGAGTTTGTCCTTTTTCTTATTCGGCAGGCATAGAACTAATTCGCCAACGTTGTAATTTTTGGCCCGTACTTCTCTGCTTTGGTATCTTCGAGCCTGCTGTTGATAAAATGCGGAACGGGCTTTTGCCACGTCACGCTCTTCCTCCAAGGCGTCCAAACTGTCCTGCCGATCGAGCTCGGCTTCTCTTTCTTCGTACATGCGCACTCGAGGTGAGTCATGAATTATGTTGCAGGGCAAAACTGCCTCTGCGCCGTACACCATGAAGAATGGTGTGTATCCGGTGGTGCGATTCGGCGTGGTCCGCAGCCCCCAGAGTACGGAGTCGACCTGACCGTTAGTTTGTGGGTGATAGACGGAAGCATAATCGAGCTTGATGCCCATGTTTTTGCACCAGAGTTTTACCTTGTCGGCCGTAAAGTTCGTGCCGTTATCAGTGATGATGCTGTGGGGGACGCTGTAACGGTGTACAACCCCGGATATAAAGTCTATCACCGGTCCGGATTCGGCCGTCTTAACAGCCTTGGCTTCTATCCATTTGGTGAACTTATCCACCATGACCAGTAAGTATTTTTTTCTTGTGTGTTCCGCCTTTAAGGGGTCCAACCATGTCAAGCCCCCAGACCGTGAAGGGCCAAGTGATGGGGATAGTTTGGAGGGCGGTGGGTGGCATATGGCTTTGGTTTGCAAAAAGCTGGCAACCGACGCACCATTGGACTAAGTCCTGGGCGTCTGCCCGGGCCGTCGGCCAATAAAATCCTGTACGGAAGGCCTTGCTTACAAGGGACCGAGCTGCAGCGTGATGACCACCGAGTCCGGCATGAATTTCAGCCAGGAGGTTCCGCCCTTCCTCTTCGGAGATGCACCTTTGAAGGACTCCGGTAGCGCTTTTCTTATAAAGCTCTCCCTCGTGGACTTTATAGGCTTTAGATCGCCGCACTATGCAGTGTGCCTCATTTTGGTCCTCGGGGAGTTCCTGCCTAGTAAGGTAGGCGAGGAATGGTTCTGTCCACGGGGTGATGACGACCATTATTACGTGGGCTGAAGGTGTTATTTCATTGGCAGAGCCTCCAATTATGTCAGTGTGTTTGGTGTCGGGCAGTGCGGTTGGGTCTGGGCTGTTATTGCTGGGTTCCCCTTCCCATACTACGGATGGCTTGAATAACCTTTCCAAGAAGATGTTGGGGGGGACTACATCGCGTTTTGCGCCGATGCGTGCCAGAACATCTGCCGCCTGATTATTTTCCCGGGCTATATGGTGAAATTCGAGCCCTTCGAACCGAGCTGAAATTTTTAGGACGGTGTTGCGATAAGCTGCCATTTTTGGATCCTTGGCATCAAAGTCTCCATTTATTTGGGCTATTGCGAGGTTCGAGTCCCCGCGCACCTCGAGGCGTTGAATGCCCATGGATATTGCCATCCGGAGACCATGTAAAAGGGCCTCATATTCGGCTGCATTGTTGGAGTCTGTGTACATTATCTGGAGTACGTATTGAACTGTGTCTCCTGTGGGGGACGTCAAAACTACGCCAGCCCCTAGACCGGCCAACATTTTGGAGCCGTCGAAGTGCATGCCCAGTTTTAATATGTGCCGTACTCTTTAAGGAGTTCAGCCTCCGTCCATTCTGCGACGAAGTCAGCCAAAACTTGCGACTTGATAGCTCGTCGTGGCTTGTAAGTTATGTCGAATAGGAGGAGCTCAATGGCCCATTTTGCAATCCGGCCCGTCGCGTCGCGGTTGTTTATAATATCGTTAAGTGGCACTTCCGAGGCTAGTGTTATTGAACACTCTTGAAAGTAGTGTCGCAGCTTCCGGGGTGCCATAAATACCGTGTACGCAATCTTTTGATAATGCGGGTACCGTGACTTGCACGGAGTAAGGACAGTGGACACATAATAGACCGGCTTTTGAAGGGGGAATTTGTGTCCGTCCGTTTCTCGTTCGACGACGAGCACTGCGCTTACGACCTGATGGGTTGCTGCAATGTATAATAGCATTGGTTCGCCAATGTTTGGCGCGGCCAGGACTGGGTTAGTTGCCAAGATGGCTTTTATTTCGTCGAGTCCGGCCGTGGCTGCATCCGTCCACTCGAAGTGTTTGGTGCGCCGAAGGAGGCGGTAAAGGGGTAGGGCCTTTTCTCCCAAGCGGGAGATAAAGCGGCTTAGAGCCGCCACGCATCCGGTTAATTTTTGTATTTGTTTGAGGTCCTTCGAGATATCCAATTGTGACAGAGCTCGGATCCTGACTGGATTTGCTTCGATTCCTCTACCGGATACAATGAAGCCCAAGAGCTTTCCGGCTGGAAAGCCGAAAACGCATTTTTCCGGGTTGAGCTTGATGTCGTATATTCGGAGGTTACCGAATGTTAGACTCAAGTCGTCTACTAGAGATTCAACATGTCTTGTTTTAACGACCACATCATCTACGTATGCCTCCACTGTTTTGCCGATCTGGTTTGCCAGACATGTCTGAATCATGCGCTGATATGTTGTGCCGGCGTTTTTTTAGCCCGAAGGGCATTGTGTTGAAGCAGAATGGGCCGTATGGTGTGATGAATGCCGTTGCGGCTTGGTCTGACTCTGCCATCTTTATTTGATGGTAGCCGGAGTATGCATCGAGGAAACACAACGAATCGTGTCCTGCGGTGGTGTCGATAATTTGATCGATGCGGGGGAGAGGGAAGGGATCCTTTGGGCAAGCCTTGTTAAGGTCTTTAAAATCAACGCACAGGCGCCATGATTTGTTCTTATTTGGTACCATCACCAGGTTTGCTAGCCAGTCCGGGTGTTTTATATCTTTGATGAATCCGGCCTCCAGTAGCTTGGCTAGTTCCTCTCCCATGGCATGTCTCTTAGGTTCGGAAAAACGCCGAAGAGCCTATTTGACTGGCTTGAATCCTTTTAGGATATTTAAGCTGTGTTCGGCCAGCCTGCGTGGGATTCCTGGCATGTCTGAAGGGTGCCAGGCGAAAATGTCCCAGTTCTCTCGTAGGAACGTTTGCAGTGCGGCGTCTACATTAGGGTTTAATTGTGCTTCGGAAGCTGTTTTATTGGGGTCCGTTGGATGGACCTGGAATTTGACTATTTCATCTGCCGGTTTAAAGGAGGTGGACTTGGATCTTTTGTCGAGTATCACATCGTCCCTATTCACCATGGAGCGCAGCACAGTCAGTTTCTCAGCCGCTAGGGCTTCGGATAGCACCTCGAGGGCCAGTGCGACTGTCTTGTTTTCGGCGTGGAGTGCTATGTCCGGATCACTAGCGAGAGTGATGATTCCGTTAGGCCCGGGCATCTTGAGCTTCATGTACCCGTAATGGGGTATTGCTTGGAAGATTGTAAACGCTTCCCGCCCTAGCAGAGCGTGATATCCACTACTGAACGGGGCCACTTGGAACGTGACCTCTTCGGACATGTAATTATCTGGCGTGCCGAACACCACATCTAGTTTGATTTTTCCTGTACAGCGCGCTTCCCGACTGGGGATTATTCCTCTAAAGGTTGTGCTGCTTCGCTCAATGCGGTTCCAGTCTATTTCCATTTTTTTGAAGGGTTTCCTCATAAATGAGGTTCAATCCGCTGCCGCCATCCATGAGTACCTTGGTAAGACGAAAGCCGTCCACTATTGGACTGAGGACCAATGCGGCTGGTGCTCGGACTATTCGGAATGTAGATTCATCACTGGCGTTAAAAGTGATAGCCGTGTCACTCCATGGGTTTATTATTGCTACTTGGTAGACTTCGGCAAGGCTGCGGAGTGTTCTTTTTTGCATATTATTTGATGCGAAAGTCTCGAAGACTGTTGATACCGTACTGGTGTCTCTGGTGTGGCTTTTTGTGGCTTCTGGAATTAGAAGATCTTCGCCAATTCTTGCCACCTGCCGGAGTATCCAACATGCTCTAAGGCTATGAGTTGGTGTGGCGCCCTCTGCACTGTGAATTTTACAGGGTCCATTAAGCCATCCTTCCAGCACGGTTCCATGCCCTGTAGAGGGCTTTTTCTTTTTGGTATTGAACCCGGGTGTCTGGCGATAATGCACCCTTTTATTTCGGACTGGGTTTGTATTCAAGGCCGGATTGTCCCAAAATTTTATTTCGGTTTTCCAGGCGCTTTCCATTGCACAGTATTTTCATACTATGGACGCCAAGTCAGCGAAGCGTGTAATATCACGGCGACTTATGGCGTTGAGGATTCCCTTGTCCGTGCAATTATTGCAGAAGGATGAAATTGCGTCTTCCTCGCGGCAGTCCTTTATCCTGTTCATAACTAGGAGGAATCTGGCCCAGTAATGATGTACTGTTTCTTCGGGCTCTTGCCTAATTTGAGATAGATCGCTTATGTACGGGTGGGTGGGTGGAATCAAATCCGAAACCTCACCCAATCTGAGACCCAGGGGCCAAGGAGTTTCCAAACTCCGAAGTTTGGATTCTTGGATGCTGTCCAATGAATCTAGCCCGTCGCCCGACTTTAAGTTCAGGTCTTGAGTGATGTCCTCCCCTCCGCGGGTATCCGGCTTGGAGGGATCGGGAATCCGGACATAGCTAGTCATTAAGATAGATGAAGGGTCGCCGCACTGTCCCTCTACCACGGCAACGTGATGGGTGACCTGGGGAGAGTTAATCTCTCTCAGATCGGGTTTAGGCCCGATCTGGTCGTAATCTGTAGCGACTCCCAGGGCGGCGAAGCGATCCAAGAGCTCGTTTAGGGAAGAGAGCTCCATTGGATCTAGCTGCTCGGCAAATTCCGAGCTAACGTGAAGATTGCTTTCGATGGCCCGAGAGGTCATCGTCGGCGCAGCAGCCGAACGGGCGGTCATAAGGAAACCACCTAGCCTGAGAGTCTGGCTGACAGCCAAAGCTCCCTTAGCAACGGTGCGGTCTTTAAAGACGGGATGAGGCATCCTTCCTGATGGCGACGGCACAGAGGAACTCTTAATGAAAGCACCAATGTCGGCCACCCCCTCGGCTCTCCCCGCCTCCCCGCCTCCCCGCCTCCCCGCCCGCCGACGTGATAGTGCCCCACAGCTCCCCGTTCCGACCTTTCATCGTCGCGTTTGGCTTCTTTGCATGCCACTCCTCCCCGGCTCGCCTCCCCTGGCGATGGTCCCCGAGGACCCCCCCCCCCCCACCCCCCCCCACGGCAGCCGCTCCCACCCCGTCGCCGCTGCCGGCGGTAACTAGGGTTCCTCCCGCCCCTGATCCCGCGTCGCCAGCTCCTGCTTCATCCTCCCAGCGCCTCGACTGCTCCCAGCCGCTTCTCCTCCTCGCGGGTACGGCGGACCCCGACGGGGAGGGCGAGACTCGGGTGACCACCCATGTGGCTTCCCAGCCCCCTCCCCCACGGTCTGCGGCCTACTCCCGCTGTGGTCGGTCCTCCTCCACCCCGGTGACGGCCTCGCGACGGAGTGTCAGGCTTGAGGCCGCCCGGCTGGACGGTAGCCCTGCTCTGCCCATCCCCGAGCTGGCGGAGCTTCGGGCCGCTGCCCGAAACCTGGAGCCAGGTACGCCAGCCGACCCCCCTTCAGCTTCTACTTACTCATTCTCTGCGCTCGAAGTGGTCCCTCTAGGTCACCTTGCGAAGGTTGCATCAGATTTCGCGATTGTTTTCAGGGGGGAATCCTCTTCCCCCTTAGTGCAGATTGCGGCCATCCAGGCTCGCGAGATCCTTGATGGGAAGTTGGCGAAGGCCCGCCAGACCATCCTCGCTCCCCCCATCCCCTCGGGCCCTCCTCCGGTGGCTACCCCGTCATAGCCCCGTAGGGCAGCTGGCCGCCCACCAGTGGTGGAGGCTGAGCCTCGGGGCCGCACCCGCTCTCGCACTGCCGCTCTCCGCGCCCAAAGCGCCTCCCGCGTCCTGGGGTCAAGGAGCCCCCCAATGGCTCCCTAATGCGTGCCTTATTCTGGAACATTCGCGGGTTCTGCCATGACGGCCGACGCCGCCAACTCATCGAGTACGTGTGTGATGAGCATATTAACATAGTGGCGATCCAGGAAACCATGCGCTCCGACTTCTCATTGCCGGAGCTTGACCGGCTGAGCACCCACCTCTTTGCGTGGCACTAGCTCCCTTCTAGTGGGAATGCTGGCCATTTGGGTGGCATCCTTCTAGGTGTGAAGGATGCCACCTTCGAGGTGGGGAGTATGGACCGGGGCCAGTTCTTTGTTAGTATGGAGCTCTATGAACAAGCCCTGAACTTCAAATGGGAGGTTATCATCGTCTATGGCCCGGCTGACCATAGTAGATCCGCGTCCTTTCTCGAGGAGCTTAACCAGAAGGTCTCTGCGGCCTCCCTACCGGTGGTTGTCGGAGGCGATTTTAACCTCCTCCGATTTGCGGAAGACAAGAGCAATGACCATGTCAACTATGCATGTATGCAGATGTTTAATGACTGCATTGCCGATCTTGGTCTTTGCTAAATAGATAGGATCGGTGCCAGGTTCACCTGGACCAGTCGGCAAGCCTCCCTGACCCAGTCCGTCCTGGACCGGGTCCTAGTCTCCCTGGAATGGGACCTCCGCTGCCCTCTGGCCTCTCTTCGGGCTATCACTCAGATTGGCTCCGACCACGTCCCTCTTCTCTTGTCCTCCTCCGACGAGCGTCCTCCGATCCCTCCCCGATTTCAGTTTGAGACATTCTGGTTGTCCCAAACTGAATTCGTGGAGGCTGTTGGGGCTCGCTGGGTGGAGACTAGGTCTCTTCCTCACCTCCGCCCCCCTGCTATTGACTCTTGGAAACTTTGTGCCAAACGCGGCCGACAGTTCATGAAGGGGTGGGGTGCCAACCTGGGTCGTGACCTCCGCGAGCGAAAAAAGGCCTTGTTGACCGCCATTCAGGCTCTTGACCTCCGTGCTGACACGGTCGGCCTCTCCCCTGATGAGTGGCTCTCTTGGTATGACCTAGAAGACCAACTCTCCATCATCTACACGGACGAGGAAGCTTACTGGCGCTTGCGGGGTTCCCAGAAATGGGTCCTGAAGGGCGACACGAACACTGCCTACTTTCAGGCCATAGCGAACGGCCGCCGTAGACGCAACACCATCCCCCTCCTCTGGGAAGGTTCGTCCCTTCTGCAGTCCCCGAGTGACATTAGGACCCATGTCGGCGGGTTCTACTGATCCCTTTTCTCCGCCTCTCCTAGGAGTGGCCTTTCTCTGGCCCTCGATTGCTGGTCCGGCCGCCAGCTTGTCTCCACTGCGGATAATGCCGCTCTCAAGGCCCCATTCTCGGAGGATGAGGTCTGGACGACCATTAGAGGCATGAATCCCTCCTCGGCCCCGGGTCCGGACGGCCTTCCAGTGAAATTCTTCCAGACCTTCTGGAATGTGATTAAGCCGGAAATCATGGCCATCTTTGACAAGTTCTACATTGGGACCATCGAACTTGGTCGCCTCAACTACGGGATCATCTCGCTCATCCCCAAAGTGCCGGGGGCCTCCGACATTCGCCAGTTCCACCCGATCACGGTGATCAATGTGATCTTCTGGATTCTGGCAAAAGGGTACGCCAATAGGGTGACCCGGCTAGCGGACCTCATTACCCACCCCAACCAGTCCGCCTTCGTAAAAGGGCGGTATATCCTGGATGGGGTATTAGTTCTTCATGAAGTCCTCCATGAGGTTCGGTCTAAACACCTCAAGGCGGTCTTCCTGAAAATTGACTTTCACAAGGCCTACGACACTGTTAGTTGGTCCTTTCTTCGGGAAGTTTTGCTCTGGAAGGGCTTCGATGATCGTTGGATCACCCGGGTGATGCAGATGGTGTCCTGCGGACGCACTGCCGTGAACATCAATGGGGAGATTGGTCCTTACTTCCCCACCCTCTGTGGGGTTAGACAAGGCGATCCTTTCTCTCCGTTCCTGTTCAACATGGTGGTGGACGCGCTTGCCGCCATCCTTGATAAGGCCAAAGCCGCTGGCCATATTCGTGGGATTACCCCTCATCTAGCGGGCGGCTCCGGAATCTCCATGTTCCAGTACGCCGACGACACCATCATCATGGTCAAGGGCTCGGACACGGACATCGCTAACCTCAAGTTCCTTCTTCTCTGCTTCCAACAAATGTCTGGTCTCAAGATCAACTTCGACAAGAGTGATGTGATGGTTATGGGCTACTCTCCGGCTGAAGCCCTTGACATCGCCAACCACCTCAATTGCCGCCTTGGCTCCTTTCCCACGACTTACTTGGGAACCACCATCAGTGACTCTCGGCTCACTGTCGCAGACTTGCGCCCCACGGTTGCCAAGTTACAAACGCGCATGGAGCCTTGGCAAGGCCGATGGCTGTCAAAGGAGGCTCAGACGATCCTCATTAATTCCTCCCTCACTAGCCTCCTCCTGTTTCTTATGAGCTTCTATAGCCTCCATGAGACCCTTCACCATGAGATCGCCAAAATCCAATCTCGTTTCTTCTGGGCGGGTGACAACAATAAGCAGAAATACCACATGGTTAGCTGGCCGGACATCTACAAGCACCGAGAACAGGGAGGCCTCGGTATCATGTGCTCTAAACGCATGAACATCACCCTCCTCACCCGCTGGCTCTTGCGCATTTCGTAAGGACACGGTGGTCTCTGGCTTGACATTATCCGGAACAAGTACCTGCGCGGACAGCCCCTCGCCTTTTGTCAGAGATCCGTCGGCTCCCAGTTTTGGCAATCGGTTGTCCAACTGCTTCCCGTCCTTCGCATCGGAACCTCCATCTCGGTTGGATCGGGTACATCGACGTTGTTCTGGTTCGACCGGTGGGCGGGAGACTCCCCCTTTGCGGCCCGTTCCCCCGTCCTCTTCTCCATTGCTGTCGCCCCCTTAATCTCCGTTGAGAGGGCCCTTATTGACTTAGGGCGCCTCGCCTTTCAAAGGCCATTTGGGCCCCCGGAAGCCGCCGTGTGGCTTGAGCTGCTTGATTGCGTCACTCTCCACGAGCCGGCGGTGGATGCGGGCCCGAACGAGGTTCGGTGGCGTCTTGAGCCTTCGGGCCAATTCTCCACCAAGTCCCTCTACTCGGCCATTGCCCCCTCCTCCGCTCCTCCCCCCCCCTCCCTGCGGTTAGGTCCATCCGCCTGCCACTGAAAATTCGGATATTCATGTGGCAATGGATCCGCGGTAGGATTCTGTCTGGGGTGGAGGTCCTCAAACGCAATGGCCCTGGGTACGGCCTCTGCCCCCTGTGTGGTACCCCCGAAGATTCGAATCACATCTTCTTCTCCTGTGTCTCAGCTCAATTCATGTGGAGCTGCTTTAGGGAGGCAGTGGGAGGCGATTGGTGTCACACCAACTTCCCCGACCTCTTCGCCGAACTCCAGAACTCCCCTCCCCCCTCTCGCCACATTAGGTGGCTCGAGATCGGGGTTCTAGCATGGACTCTTTGGACGATTCGCAATAAGCTTGTGATCGAGCGTATTCCTCTTCGACGGGCTACTGACGCTCTCTTCAACTGTCTGGTTACTTGCAACTTTGGCAGCCGCTTAGCCGCCCTCAGGACCGCGACGCCATCACCGCCTTCATCGCCGACCTTCGCTCGATGGCCGTCCATCTGTCGCCGCAGCCCCCTCCGCCACCCCCGGAGCCGGATTAGACGCCTTGCCTCGGCCGCGTCCTTTTTGTTTATTTTGGGCTTGTTGAGCTGTGCCCTCAGCAGAACATTTGTACTTCTCGTTATGTGACTTGGGTATGTGTGTTCTGAACTAATCCGTGTATGTGTGCTCTTGGCGGTTTGCTTTATATATAAAGCGGGGCGAAAGCCATTTTGGGGTATGTCCTCGTGCGCAGCCGAGATATCATGTACTGGAATATACCGTGTGTCCGAGACGTGTCTCGACTTCATGGTAAATTCTCCTGGAGAAATGTTGAGATGTGTTTTGTTTTTCTTCCGTCAGCCACGAGGTTGACTGGACCGATGGCACGCATTAAAGGTCGTTAGTAAGACAAATGGCAGCTGAACGCTTGGTTTAATCAATCGGAAATATAGCACGCTTGCCTATGGTGCATGCCACTGTGCCCCGGACGTGAGCGCCAGTACAAAGTTGGCCACATCCGGCGACCCCGAGCGACACCACGCTGCCCCATGACCCAGGATCATCCGTTGGCGGGAATAATTGAGCCAGCCAGCCAGCTGATCGCCCCGTTTTATCACCGACGTGCCGCGCGCGTCGGCTGCCCTCTGCCCCCCGCTCTCCGGCTCCCGTCGTCGAACTGCATATGCCCTCCCGCAACCGGGGTTGCCCGGCCGGCAGCCCCGTCGCTTTCCCAAATCGGCGGAAACCGGCGACGGCCCGGCATGGTTCTGGCTCCCGTGCCATGCCCGTGTATACCGTGGAGGCTTAATTAGCCATGCAGGGTGTCGAATCTTTTTTTTTTGAAAGTTGCAGGGTGTCGAATCTGGCTACCATGCCGAGAGTGGACGATGTGCACGCAGGGGCATCCGCACTTGTTTTTTAAAAATATACTTTTCACGTGTTTTGTAATGTTTAAAAATTTTAAAAAAAAATTATGCATACATGTTGGCAAAGGTATGTCCACGGCACAAAATTTTGTGTAAAAAAGTATTTTTGTTTTGTCTCAATAAAAAAACAAATTTTACTACTTCTAAATAGCGTTTCACGGCATAAAAATTTGTCTTTTTTGCACATGCTACAAAAAAGTTGCTTTTCCGTGAAACTTTCTGCACACACATAGAATATGAAGATGTCCACGCCCATCTTTTTTCAGAATTTTTTAACATTGCAAAATGTGTTTTTAAAAGTGGATTCATATATACCCAGGTTCATCCATGCACTTCTCCATGTCTCGTAGTTAATCGCTGTCACCTGGGTAGTAGTAGTGAGTTAGCGGTACGTGGAGAGGCCTGCTGGCAGCGGTGGTCAGTCTGTTGGAACCACTCTTAGTTGGAACACATGGCATGCAACTCCCGGATGCATCTGCCGCCGGCACATGCGATCCATACTCATGTTTTGACTTTGTTTCAGATAGATATAAGACGTATAAGAAAGATATATTGAAAGGAACTAAAGCCGATCCAGATGATGTTCCTTGAAATGTTCAGCCACGGGCTGCGGATTATCTTCCGCTTATCGGGCCGAGCCGACCGAGTTATCAATAGTATGTTGATAAATTCTCTACGACGCGGAATCATCCAGCATACAGGGGATGAGTTTGTTGATAATGATGAATGAAAATTTCCAGAAGGGATCTTTGAAAAGAAGCATTTCCAGAAGATATCCTCGTGGAAAAACAACATTTTCAGAAATTTGTCTGTCAATGGAAAAATAGTATATCTTCAGAGTCGACTGCCACATGAGCTTAATTCTTTTACTGGTAATCTTGTGCTTCACTTTATTATTTTTCCTGCCCACCCCATGTATACCACGTGAAGCTGAAAAAGGTACATGCACATTTTTATCTCACAGTCAGTTCCTTTCAATTTCAAGCATCTATCGCTGTAAAGATCACAAGCAGCCTGGAGCCCTGAACACTGTGATTTTCATCAAGTTGCAACATTACTAGCGGCGTGGTAGTGGAACGCCGCTCATAGGCACTTTTGCACGATGCTAATAAGGGGATCATGTACTAGTGCCCCTTGGACGTAGCTCACTAGCTGAAGACCGGGTACCTCGTCACCTTCAATGTGCTGACTTCCGATAGCTTTAAGGCGACGGTCTTTGACATCAACGGCGCTGAGGTGGTGTCCAAGTGCAAGAAGCACGAGGGAGCATTTGCATTGGACTATTAGGTTGTTTTCTTTAGTACTGCATGTCAGTTACGACTATGGTTCTTAATGTACTGTGTAACGCTTAATGGTTGTTTAAATGTGTGTTAGTTTAAGATTTGATATGTTGTGTCTATGATCGTGTGTGTGCTGGTAATCTCATAACTAGAACAAGAGATTACCATACTGTATGTGTTGTATGCAACCAAACAACGGCCCTCCACCTCCGGTTAGCAGAGGCTTACAGCCAAACACTCGTGCATGTGTTTCTGTTCAGCCAGATTGAGGGGATACAAGCAAACAAACTATGTGCACAATATGGTTTTTGCATGTATTCACTTAGTCAGGACCAGGCGATCAGCTAGGACACTGGACACAAATGCAAGGAGGCCAAAATCCATGTAGGCTACCAAACGCATCATTAACATGCCTCACTGCAATTGAGGGATTGTCTAATCTAGGTGTTCATAGAGTGATCCTGGGGTCGTTTTTACAAGGGCTGGTCCAAGCGCTCAATGCAAGCGATTATTATCTTGGAGAGTATGGTGTGCTCATGCGAGAAGCCATAACACCTGCATAGCCATGTTTGATGCCTAAGAGTTTATGTTCCATCGTCGGTCATGTAATTTTTTTCCCATGCTCTAGCGCAATATGGGTACCATTCGGCTACGGCCTCTATGTCCTAACTAGATAGTAGTCTAGACTTTGTATCACCTTTAGGCCCTGTTTGGTTCGGCTGTGGATTTCTAAAAGCAGCTGTGAAAAATCTGCTGTGGAAAATCTGATG
Source organism: Triticum urartu (assembly GCF_003073215.2). Taxonomy (NCBI): domain Eukaryota; kingdom Viridiplantae; phylum Streptophyta; class Magnoliopsida; order Poales; family Poaceae; genus Triticum; species Triticum urartu. The sequence continues at coordinate 297,235,974 of NC_053022.1, forward strand.
TGAAAAAGATGCAGGTCGTTTGGCAAACCAGCTGATGCCGTTTTTTCAGATTTTGGCCCGCAGCGGAATCAGATTTTGGAAAGCATGCCCTGGGCTACTTCCGCTTTTGGTTCAGATTTTGTCAGCGGGTTTCTAGAATCGGATTCTGCTGGGTTCGCCCTTTGGTTCAGATTCTGCTGCGCGGCAGCGGAATCCGTCGATAAAAGCTGAACCAAACAGGGCCTTAGTTGCCAGGGAGTCTGCTGAGCACTCTGGTTAATAGATTTTTGAGTTTTTATGGAAGTCTTTCTGGATATAAATTGCAATCCCAATATGATTGGACAACTATCTATGTGTTATAAACGGCATTTGGAAAGCTTTCTCAACAATTATTAGATTCCTTTTGAAGATCAAAGTGACTAAAGTAAGAAGTCTCCAACCCCTTTGCTCCGGTGTATTATTTGTATCCTTTTAGTTGGAGTTGATGCAACATTAGACTGTTCCTAGAAGAAGATACTAAAAAACGCTACCTTTAAAGGGATGGAACCAAATCTCCGATCGTCCTAGATGATTTGTAAACATTAGGGTTATAGAAATTCTTTCAAAATCCTACCAATATGACTGTTATCATTTACCATCTCATGGAAACTATTTTTGTTCCCCTAAGCCCTGTCATGAAGAAAAACATTAGCCCTAAAGGATTTGAGAAAATCTCTCCTCATTCTAGATGATTCTTCTATTACATATATAAGTTATATTTGAACCCATCTTGTCTAATTGTTCTGATTTGTCATGACATGGAAAGCATTTTTGTTTCACTTAGCTCTAATTGGTATTTTGGTGGTAAGTTCTACAAGAGCCGAATATCCTAAAAACATTTTTTCTCTTCCATTATGGTGTGAGGACCATCCCACAACCCTCCCATTGTTCTTATCTCTAGAGGCAATGTCGCCACCCTCATTGTCTTACTAATGTGTCTCCGACTCACCCACTAGATGTCTCCCCATGAGCACACATTGCCTAGGTCTTTGACCCAAATATGGTTGTTGTTGGCCCCACCCATCCCTCCGGTCATTTCAAGGGGGTACTAGTTCTTATCCGACTCTATCGTCCTCAATCCCAATGCCAACCCTAACCCTCTAACCTCGTCTCCATCAGCACCAACACTTTATGCTATTGATGTTACCACCTCATGCACACAACCACCATCTTTATTGTGAAGCCTAAAGTTAGGGAGATTCTTCAATTTGCTTGATAGAAATGAAGGGAGGTTTGATCTGTCGAAGAGGGGGCATGACAAGGAGATGATGACACACATGTAGAATTATACATTTCAAGTGTGGTAGAACTAATATTTGATTGTGTTTGTGAGCAATGTTATATGCAAGAATAGAATGTGAACTTCTGTGGTGGCATGCCTGCATATGTATTTCTTGAATGGAAATGTCGGACATGAATGGAATGGAAACGGATGAGGTATGTCATATTTGCATGTTGAGAGATATACCTATTTAGGTATATAGCATATTATAATTTTGGTGCCATGATGGTATATATGCACCACATCATCTCCCTTTCATTATAATTTTACATGGTATATTGAGTAAATAGGCGATTTCTCGATTAAATTAATCCACGAGTAAATCACTAGCACGGCATTGACACAAATAAACACATACTGATATTCAGTCAAGCTAGCACATACTACGCTAATTGCAGAAAGATCTACGTATAACGCTAGCATGGCTAAAACAGAAAACAGTAGGAGCGGGATAAACGAGTTATACCCTCCAGTAGGCCATGCAGAGGCCGCGGCTTTGGTGGCGGCAGCGACGTCTTCGGCGGCCTTCTTGTCCGCTTCAGCTTTCTCGGCGGCGGCACGTTCGGCGTCGGTGGACATGCTGATGATGAAGGCGACGCGGACGTAGAGGAAGTAGACGATCGGAAGCGAGCAGTCGCATAGTCGCTGCCCAAAAACCTATTCGCCCCTCACCCCGTACAGGAACCAGAAGGGTGTGGTTTCGGAGATCGTGGAGCAGATGTGATCTGTTCGTGACGGCTAGGGTTAGGAGACACCGCACACTTATAGAGACGTGGGCTCGACCCACGTCCGAGTCCGTGACAGCCCACGATCCGACGTCTCAGATCGTGGCCCAGCTGTCAGATAACCCGCGGCGCGTCGTGACGAGGCGTGGCGAGGCGGGCGGCGGAGGAGGAGTGCGCGAGGGCCTCTTCTCTTCTCAAACTCCAATAACATGTAGAAGAGAAACCCTTATAAACCACTCTAACTCTCCTTCCACTAGCGGGATGGGACTAAACTTCCCACTACACCTAGTGCCATATAACCCACATGGGCCCTTAAAGATTTTTCAGAAATTGCTATATGAGTCTAGAGCCCATCTCAAATTTCAGCATGGTACACATTGAGAGAGGGGGGGAAGAGAGAGAGGGGGGGGGGGTTAAGACGAAGCAAAAATAAAATTTAAAAGCTGGCACATGGTCATGTTGTGTAGCATTACAAATGGTCATAAGTGAAGACCTTCCGACCAAAAATATATCATGGAATAAAATTCTAGCAACCACAAGATACATTATTAACAATTCATGTATATATATGAGGATAATCGATCAAATATGTTTTTATTCTCTATCAAGGAATTCACTGTCTATCTCTCAAACACCTACTATTAGCAAAAGACAATGCAAGAAGAGAACAATGGACCCCGGCCAAAAAAAAGAGAGAAGAATGCTACCTTCAGAATATGGGAGTAGGAGACATCCAGGAATGAATACTTAGTCTAATGAATGAAGAATGTACAGGTCGCACCCTTGCTCAGCATCACAACTTTCTTGGACCGCATCGTCAAGCATGCAGTCGTGCGCAGTGAAGATAGCATTTATTGTGATCTCCGTCTCAACGTAATGGTAGGTTTGTTATTCAGGGAGATGTGTTTTTTTGGTCTGTCGGCCACCAGGTTGACCGGACAGATGAGTAGCAAGACATTAGCAGTGGTTAGTGGAAATGCTAGCCTAAGGGCATCTTCGGTGATGAACCTTAAACCATCCGCATCTGTTCGGATTGAACGGTTCAGACACAATTTTTCATCTGATGGTGTACCTCATCCATTCATGATCTGGACATCCGTTTTCCCGCAAGCTGGAGGCCAACCAGAGGGGCTCTGCAGGTGTCTGGGCCACTATCACTTACAAGATGGACACCTCGGACCCACCCAAACCCTCTTCCTTTCCCGTGCGAAGCAGTTGCCGCACATTTATGCTAGTCAGCGCCGCTCCAAAGTGCCATCACCGTATTTATGTCGGCCTGGAGTAGACGCGACCTCGCACTAGGGCCGGCATTGAAGCGGCGCGTCGGTCGAGAGTGCCGCCCCCGCGTCTAGTTGTAAACCTGATCTTGTGATCTCTTTTCAGCAGCATGTTCTTGGGTGCTCGGTAGAAACTTTTATTTGGCACTAGCATAGCGTACCGCGTGTTCTAATTGTAGACCCACTAGGAGTTTACTGTTCCAACGGCATGATCTTGAGGCCCACTAAGAGTCTATACCAGAGAGAGAGAGGTAGTTAAATGAGTTGGGTCGTCCGCAAGACGGAGCAAAAAGTATATAATGTAAAGCTGGCACATGGTCTGGTTGTGTACCATTACAGATGATCATAAGTAAAGACTTTCCTCCCAAACAATATCTCATGGAATAAAATACTATCAACCACAAGATATATTATTATCAATTCATGTATATACATATACCAGGACGACAATCTAAGTGCGTATGTTTTCTCTATCGAGGAGTTCACCGGCTTTCTCTCGAGCGCCTAGTGTTAGCAAAGACAAGGTAAGAAGAGAGCAATGCACCCCACACAAACAAAAAAAGATCAGTGCCACCTTTAGAATATGGGAGTGGGAGACATCAAGGAACGAACGATTAGTGTGGCGCCTCTACGATGTACTCCCTTTGTTCCAAATTATTTGTTGCATGTATGGATGTATCTAGATGTATTTTAGTTTTAGATACATTCATTTCTGCGACGAGTAATTTGGAACAGAGGGAGTACATCACATGCGTCTTCTTCGGCGTCACAACATTCTTTGACTGCGTCTTAGAGGGTGTTTGTTTTCAGGGATTTATTGGTCTAGGGACTTAAATAAGTCTCTATAAGTCTCATCTAAACCAAGCATGAGGGACTTATAAGGACTTAAAATGGGCATTTGGGACTTATGAAATAAGACTCTTAAGGAGGGACTTATAGTTGTAATATGATCTTATAGAGACTTATAAGTCCCAGGAACCAAACAGGTAAGGACTTTTTAGGGACTTGAGACTTACAAGTTGGGACTAAAAAAAGTCCTAAGACTTATGAACCAAACATGGTCTTAAAGAATGTAGTTGTGCATAGTGAAGGTGACATGTACTGAGACATGCTCTGACCTGGTGTTATGGTCAATTTCTTCCGGAGAAAACGTTAAAATGTGCGCTTTTTGCCGGTCAGCCACCAGGTTGAGCGAATCAACGCGTACCTACACACACATCAACGGTCATTAACAGAAACACTAGCCTAACGCTTGGCCTCATCATGCCAAGCTAGCATGGTTGCCCATGGTGCATGCCACTGCGCCACTGACGTGAGCACCAGTACTAGAAAAGTTTGACACAAACATTGTACATGTACCTTGCAATGTCTAAGAAATGATGGGTAGGCATCACGACGATGACCAGTCGAATGTGCATCTTTTCTGTACCGAGGAGTTCATCATCTTTCTCTCGAGCCCCTACCATTAACGAAAGACAATGCAATAAGATAGCAATGCATCCCCGAAAAGCGAGTTAATTGCACAAAACCATCACATTTGAGGCATCGTTTGCAGAAAACCACGAGGTCACTAATTTTTTGCAAAAATCACCGCACATTTAGTAATTTTTTTGTAAAAAGCACTGATCAAGTAATTTAGGTCGTTTAATCACTTTCTGACAAGTGGGGTCGGATTGTCAGGAGCTGACTTGGCAAAACATTTACATACACCCCCTTAGATCTAAAAAAATAGAAGCAATCGACCCCCTCTTGTGCACAACTGCCAGGACAGACTCGATGCTCGCTGTGGTGACCTCACCGAGCTGCAACCCCCGTGCCACTCCGGCGACCTCGCCGCCGCCGACAACACGTCGGCGACCACTGCTGCCCCGCCTACCATCTCCTTTCTCCTCCCTTTTTTTCTTTCTCCTCCGGGACGACACGCACCTCGCCTCTGCCTGCCCAGCCGCTTGCAACCATGGCCATGTCCAGCTCCTGATCGCCGGCTGCGCGCTCACCTCACCTTCGAGCTCCTGGTCGAGGTTGGGGACGAGGCGACGAGCTGGGTGACGAGGGACCGTGCTCGGGTGCGGGCGAGGCAACAGGGGCAGCGGCGGGGCGCCGGCGCGGCGCAGGCGGAGGAGAGGGCAACGGGGCGACGAGCTTGGGGCCTTGAAGGCCGGCGGCGCGCCCAGGCCCTGTCGTGGCCGCACCTCGGCCATCTGTCGGGGACGCCCAGGCCCTGCCGTGGCCGCGCCTCGGCCATCTCTTGGGGACTCCTAGGCCGCTCGATGCCCAGGAGCGTGCTGCCGACTCCAGGGGAGCAGAGGAGAGGTGCGCCACCACCCTGTCGCCTCCTCTTCGTGGATCCAGGAGCTCACCACCACCCAGACCGAGCTCCAATGGCCGCCACACCCTGGATCGACGTTGTGGCGCGCGCTAGAGGACCAGGTGGCGCGGCTCGAGAGCGTGCGGAGGCTCATGGCGACAGTGCACCGCTGGACCTCGCGCTCGCGAAGACGGCCGGCGCTTGCGGGGACATCTCCTGCGCCGTCATGCGTCTCGCCGGCCAGTGTGCCCCCCCCCCCCCTGTTGATGCGCGCGAGGAAGGAGATGCCCTTCATGGGGAGGGGGAGGGGCTTGATTGATTTTTCTTTTAAGACCCATGGAGGTATACGTCAATTTTTTGCCAAATCAGCTCCTTACATTCCGGCCCCACTTGTCGGAAAGTGGTTAAACGGGCTATATCACCTTATCAGTGCTTTTTACAAAAAGTTTACTGAATGCGGGATGAGTTTTGCAAACGATTAGGGACTAGGTGGTTTTCTGCAGATGAAGCCCGAAATGTGGTGGTTTTATGCAATTAACTCCCGAAAAGCAGTGACGGATCTAGAATTTGACCACCGTGGGGGTAACATTACAAAAGATAGTAGTTTTTTTGTCAAAACACATTACAAATAGTTAATAAAGTATTGAATATACATATAAATGCACTAGTAAACAATGTTCATCAAATTGTTTGTAGGGTCCATGGCCCCCATGACCCGAGCTATCCCTCGCACTACTACTAAACCCGAGCTATCCCTTTACGCTGGTTACTGAACCCGAGCGACCCCCTCGCTGCTTATTGAACCCAATTGATGCCAGACTCATTCGCCTACGTAATTTGCTGACACGGTCGATCGATGTGTTGCATCAAGCCGCCAGGCGAGACGTGAGTTGACCTAGCGGCTGCTTGGTTGCCTCTCGATGAACAGTCCCAATTGATTTCGTGCGTGCAATACGTAGATTGAGTCGAGACCAACATGGTTCTGGCTTGCTCCCATGTCCCGTGGAAACCACTGAGGCTTAATAGGATTGGCAGTTGAATGCTAAGTTTAATTATGAGAAATTTAGGATATGCATGTTATTGTATTACCGGTCCGAAGTTTGGCACGTACACTATTGTCCGTCCTTCTGTCATGTTGATCCACTTGCCACCACATCCAACCAACACCTCTCCATGTGAACGCACCACCTCATTGTTTGCCCTTTGACCTGGATATGGTTGCTACCAATAGTGGTGGCTTAGCCATTCCTCTGGCCACCCCACCCTTCTAACCCTGCGCCTCTATGTGCGTGGTCGCCCACTTCATCCTCCTCTGTTGTTCGTCTTGGCCTTCCTCATCCCCACTGCTCCATTCCATCGCTGCCTCCGCCTCGTCAACAATAGACCAAATCTCTAAAATAACAAAAACTGAATAATAGTAGCAAACACATCATCCTAGGTATCATTATAGCGGTAGTTAATAGGAATGCCAGTTGAATGCTTAGTTTCATTATGCGAAACATATCATGCTTGAGTATTGTGCATGCCACTGTGCCACAAATGATTTAGGTATACCCATATGTAACATGTAATGATGTCGGTGCCATAATGATATATGCACCGGACAATAGCCCTTTCATTCTACTTTATATGACACATTACATGGTACATATTTACAGATATGGAGAGACAGAGAGTTGAATGAGTTGGCACATTAGCAATATGGGGCAAAAATAAAATCTAAAGACGGCACATGGTCTTGTTGTATAGCAGTGCGTATGGGCATAAATGAAAACCTTCTGTTCAAAAATATCTCATGGAAAAAGAATCCTAGCAACCACAATATACATCATTAACAATTCATGTGTGTATGTAAGGATGACCAATCCAGTGTGTGTGTGTGTTTTCTCTGCCAAAGAGTTCGGTAGCTTTCTCTCAACCACCTACCGTTAGCAACAGACAATGCAAGAAGAGAGCAATGCACTCCCACAAACAAAAGAAAAGCTAGAGATCAATGCTACTTTGAGAACATGGGGATAGGAGACATCCAGGAAGGAATGCTTCGTCATATGGAGCGGTAACGTACACATGCCGTTGCTTGTTCGGCACCACAACGTTCTTTGACTGCAGCTTGGTTGTTGTGGTCTACCGTGGATGTCGCTCGCACTGAATGTCGGTCTGTCTTGACTGCATGGTAATTTCCTCGTGGAGAAATTGTTGAGACGTGTGTTTTTTTGTCCGTCTGCCACGGGTTAACCGGACAGTTGAGTAGCAACACATCAACGGTCGTCAACAGAAACGCAAGCCACTGTGCATGCTTTTTGCCGTGAGTGAAGTGCATCATAGGTCCTTAAACTATTTTAAAGGTGTCACGTAGGTCCTCAAACTATGAAACCATCATTTAGGTCCTCAAAGTGCAATATATGTGTCATCCAGGTCCTCAAACTATTTCAAATGTGTCATGTAGGTCCTTGAACTATTTCAAAGGTGTCACATATATACACACTTATTGCACTTCAAGAATTTTTGAGGACCTAGATAACACTTTTCTTAGTTTGAGGACCTACATGACATCTTCGAAATAGTTCAAGGACCTAGGATGCACTTCACTCTTTTGCCTATGGCGCATGCCACTGTGCCACCCACGTGACTACGTGAGCACGTAATACAAAAGTTTGGCACAAACATTGTGCACATACGTCCTTGTGTCTGAAATTCGGCATGCCCACGATCACGCATGTCGCCGTGTATGCGGAAGATCTCGCACGACGTACGCGTCCGCCACGTCCGGCGGGCGACCCCGATCCACATCGCGCTGCGCTGCCCCATTACCCAGGAAAGGATCATCAGTTCGCGCCAATAATAGAGCCAGCAGCGAGCTGATCTCACGACGTGCATGCAGCGTGCGTCGGCGCTGCCCTCTGCCCCCGGCTCTCCGGCTCCCGTCGTCGCACTGCACACGCCCTCGTCAACGGGGGTTCCCTGCAGCCGCGCATGGAGGGCGCGCGGCCGGCGACCCCGTCGCTTTCGCGGATCGGTGGAAACCGGCGACGGCCCGGCATGGTTCCGGCTCCCGTCCCACGTCCCGTGTATACCGCGGAGGCCATGCAGGCAGGGCGTCGAATCTGGCTACCATGTGTCGTTGTTAATCGTTGTCACCTGGGTAGTAGTGAGTTTGCGGTACGTGCAGAGCCCTGCTGGCAGCGGCGGTTCAGTGTATTGGAACACATGGCATGCAACTCCCGGGTGCATCTGCCGCGGCATCAAGGCACATGCCATCCATACTCAAGTTTTGACTTTGTTTCAGACAGATATACGACGCAGAAGAAAGATTTTTGAAAGGAACTAAAGCCGATCCAGCTGATGCTCCATGAAATGTTCAGCCACGCGTCGCGGATTATCTTCGGTTATCTGGCCTGGCCGACCGAGTTATCAATAGCATGCTGTTGATCAAGTCTCTACGATGCAGAATCATCCAGCATAGTGGGGATAAGCTTCCGGAAGGGATCTTTGAAAAGAAACATTTCCGGAAGATTTCCTCGTGAAGAAAAACAGCATTTTCAGAAAATTATCTGTCAACCCAAAAGATAGTATACATTCAGAGTAGTCTGCCACACGAGCTTAATTCTTTTACTGATCTTACGCTTGCTTTATTTTTCCCCGCGCGCCCACCCCGTGTATACCACGTGAAACTGAAAAAGGTGCATATGCATTTTGATCCTACGGTCAGTACTTTCCGCGCAGAAAAGGTCCCTTTCGAGGGTCTATCTGCCTAAATATCACAGGCAACCTGAATCCCTGAACCCTGTGATTTTCACCAAGTTGCAACATTAAAGGCAGTACGTATGGTCGGCTTATATCTACCTTAGTCGGCGGCCGCTGTAAGCAATAGTTCATTGTAGATTCGTAGGATGCACTTGATCTACTCCACTAGTTCAGTGGCGACAAACGTGATTGGAGATGCTATTACTAGCTCCGTTGTCGGCCGATGCACACAGCCAGCAATAGCTCATCGTAGGGGCACTGGTTCTTGATTATACCGTTCCAGAAGGAAAGAAGTTCAGTGGCGACAAATCATCTACGCATACTCTATCGACGGGAGCTAGTGGTCGGGTGTTCCGCGTGGGACGTCTATGTATAGTTGTTGGGCGTCCTTCTGTCTAAGAGCATCTCCAACAGATCCGGTATATACCGCCGTCCTGTGAATTTCGTTTACAATATCTCGTAAACAAAAATTTCTGGGACGGTGGACCGACCAGTAGAATACTTCCCGTAAGTTTTGTCGGATTTCTTACTCGAACTGAAACATCTAGTTCGCGTCATAGACATCACAGTAGTTCCACAACTATAGTTCATCACATGCAAGCAAATTAAACTACTAGGGGCTCCTTTGATTCAAAGGATATCTTTAGGATTTTTGGAGGATTGAAATCCTTAGGAATTTTTCCTATGTCGGCTTTTTGATTTATAGAATTGGATTCTATAGGAATTTATCCTATGGAATCTTTTGTACTACATTTTATAGGAAATCTAACATCCACTCCAACCTTTTTTTACATTTCCTTTGTTTTTCATGTAGCATCAAACACTCTTTGCTAATCCTATAGGATTCAAGTTGACATGCCACTGCAATCCTATATTTTTCATATCCCTACATTTTCAAAATCCTGTGAATCAAAGAGGCCCTAGATAGATAGTTCCGCACATAGCACACCACTTGATAGATAGTTCAAACTTAAACTACTATACTGGATCTAAAACTTAAACGACTAGTTGGATCACCGGAGTTCTACTCATCTTCATCCTTGCCATCACCGGAGCCGGAGCCGGACTTGCCCATGTCGAGGTGGTGCTCCATGAGGAAGTTGCAGAGCACCTGCACGAGCTCATACTCCTCCCGGAGCGCCGACACCCGTGCTGTTGTGGCTTCGTCCCTGGCAGCGGCCGCCCGCCTCACCTGGAACCAAGCGCGCTTGGCCGCTCGGCGGCACTACACCACCGGATCAAAGATGTGATGTAGGCGGTCGAAGTTCTCCCACGCGCCTGCTCTGGTGCTGCAGGACAGCACGCGCAGCGGCGTGCCTGCTCCCTATGCCATTCCAGCATCGGGGGGCGGAGGGAGGAGCTCCCGGCCTCCTCGTCGTGGCCGCGCTTGCGAGGCAGCCCGCCGGGCCCCCCTGCCCACCCCGACCGGCACCTGCTGACGACATCTCCGCTGGCTTTCGGTGGAAAACCTCGTCGCAAAACGCTGCCGAACCTCGGTCGATTTCTCGTCGGAGTGGAAGAAATGGGATGTGGGAAAGGGCGGACGGATACCCTAAAACGCCTGTGTGCCGACATATATAGCAGATTGGAGGACGGTTTGCGGGCCGCCCATAATTTTTTTACAGGCCGGGCCATTTTAGCGGGACCTGGTCGGGCCGTTTTTTGGCCCGTCCCGTAAAACGGCCGGAAAAACGCGCTTCACCGGAGTTATACATGATCTACTAGAGATGCTCTAAGGGTATCTTTAAAGCGGACTCTCAAACCACTTGCAACCATCTGAATTGCGTGGTCCAGATGTGTTTAGTCATCTAACGCGGGCCTATATCGATCAATCGAGCGGTCCGGATGTACTTTTTCTAGCAAACCCGAGACAAACTAAGGAGCTTTGCGGGTTTCGAACAGCAGTCACGTATGACTCTGACACTCCCGGCCCACCCAAAACCTCTCCTGGCCTCATGCTTCCATCCTCTCATTTACTCTCCTTCAGTTTCTCTCTCTTGCCTTTGTCGTCGCTCCACCACCCCGGCCGTCACGCCACACCTTTGCCAGAACTCGACGAGTCTGTCACCTCCAACTATACACCTGGGCTCCACGCCGCTTCTCCTTCGCCATCGTTGCACACCTCTTCTCCAACCGTCGCGCATGCACTATACCATTCGCTCCTACGACGCTCACCATGCCCGACAACTGTTTGGTGAATTGCCCGAGCTAAAAGTTGATGCCCCTTCTTCTTTGAAGCAATGGATTCAGATATAGAGTGCATATACGAGCACTATGTTGAGTCTTCCGACTCGTTCGACGAGGAGGACTACACGGATGAGAAGGCAATGATGCAGGCAGTATTTGCAGACGCGGAGTGTGCGGTGAAGCATGCTCTTAATTTCAAGGGGTCAATTAAGGGTCATCGAGTGCTCAACCACAACCAGGCACGCGGCCATTTGACGCTGATGGACGACTACTTTGCCCCCAATGCCCTCTTTGCTGACAATTTTCGTCGGTGCTTTCGCATGCGCAGAAATTTCTTCGATCGTCTTTACCATGGTGTCCGGTTCTTTGATGACTACTTCATCTTGAAGAAGGACGTCGTGGGAAGGATTGGGTTCTCTGGTTACCAGAAGTGCACGGCTGCACTATGGATGATTGCATATGGCACTGTTGCTGATTAGTGGAACGAGTACCTACGGATGTCTGAGAGCGCATGCGGATATGCCATAGTCAGGTTTGCAACTGCCATGGTGGTAGAGGTGCTTGGACCTCAGTACTTGAGAGAACCAACTGTGGCAGACACCGAGAGGCTCTTGGCAATCTCGAAAGTAAAAGAGCGGCCAAGTTTGCTCAGATCTCTTGACTGCATGCATCTAAATGGAAGAACTGCCCAAAACCTTTCCAAGGCAACATCATTCTTGAAGCAGTTACATCACACAATCTTTGGATTTGGCACGCTTTTTTAGGCATGCCCGGGTCTCACAATTACATCAATGTGCTGCAGCGATCGCCATTCTTTGCTAGGCTGACTGAAGGAAAAGCTTCTACTTGCCACTATATTGTCAATGGGCATGAGTACAACATGGGCTACTATTTGGTTGACGGCATCTACCCTTCGTAGGCTATTTTTTTCAACACCATCTCTAACCCAAATGACCAGAAAAAGTCTCACTTTGCCCAAAGACAAGAAGCAGCTACAAAGGATGTTGAGAGAACATTTGGAGTTCCGCATGCACGTTTTGCAGTTGTTCGTGGACCTGCTAAACAATGGGATTGGGCAACCTTGTGGGAGGTGATGACATGTTGTGTGATCATGCACAACATGAACAGGAATATGAAGGTGATGATGCTGCCGCAGGTCTTGAATTTGAGAACATGGGTGATCCTATAGAACTTTCCGACCAGAATCCGGCCACATTAGAAGAGTTAGTTCAAATGCATCAACAAATTTGACATCGAGCAACTAAAGGAAGTTCTGATTGAGTATCTGTGAACGGTTAAGGAGGATAGCAGTGTTGGAGTGCAATATTTAAACTTCTTTAAATTAGAACTACTCCTGCATTTAAACTATTTTGGATTATATACGCGGCTATTTGATCGAGCGGACATAAAAAACTTGGCCGAAGTAGTACTTGACGGCCAAGTTGCGGAGCGCGATAGCGAGCTCGTGATCGTTCTAGGCGGTGGCGATACGGTCGATGGCACCTTCTTCTTCGTTGGCCACCGCGCGCTACGCGGCGACGAGCTTCTCATCTGTGGTGCATCATCTCTTGATGTGCGGCAAGATGTGTTCGTCGAGCACATCGAAGCCGGCCCAAGGGTTTCGCCCGCTGCTCCGGGAGAGCCGGCCGCGCTACTGCGCTTGCCTCGATCTCCATGGCACCACGACACGACTGGATCTACCAGCCTTCGTGTCGTGTTGCTCGCGCTTGCTTGGCTACCCCGGCTTCCACCAGCACGACCGGCCATCGATATTGTGAAGAAGGGGGGAAAGCAAAAGAGGGGAGGACACAATCTCTCGCCGGAGCAAATCTAACATGACAGCGAAGGGATCCCGGGGCTAACCCTAAATGCCCCAGGTGCCGTGTATACATCGGCGGAGGGGCCGCATGTCCAGTACGCCGTATATTTTTTTTCACCAGCCGATCGACCGATATGCAGGATCTATTCAGACCGTCAAAAACGCAAACCCCGCATGTCTGTTTGAACTTTCCGGGCCGAGGCCTTTCACGGGATCTACTAGGGATGCTCTTAGTTGGCGACGTGTAAGCAACAGTTCATCTTAGGTGCACTCGATCCATCTATTCCACTAGCTCAGCGGCGACAAACCTGACTCGAGATGCTACTACAATCTCCGTTGTCGACCGATGCACAGCCAGCAACAGTTGATCGTAGCGTAGGGGCGCCACTCTACTTGACTATACCGCTCCAGAAGGAAAAAAAAAAAGCTGAGCGGCGACAAATCACGTACGCACGCGTAGTTTCATCCACGGGAGCTAGCCAGAGCCAGCGGTCGGCGGTTCCGCCTTCCGCGTGGGACGCGCGCCCCCATCGGGACGAGACCAACCGCCCAGCAACGGAAACGGCTCGGGGCGAGGGAAGAGCAGAGAAAACAAGGACAGCGACGTCGCCGGCCGGCCGAGGAACCGGATCCGCGGCGGCGTGGCGCGCCCCCGTTGGCCGGGCGACTCCCGCCCCCCCAATCATTCCCGCTTTGTAAAACGCGCGCGGGCCGAGGGCGCGGGCGCCAACCGGGCCGCCCCACGTCGCCGCGGCCGCTCCACCGCGCGCGCGCGCGCCCGGTCGCGTCCACGCGATGCAACGCGTGCCGGCGACGGGGACACGCGAGAGGAGAGCGCTCTCCCTTCCCTTTCTCCCTCCCTGGACACAACAGAGCTGCTCAATTCCCCTCAGTAGATTGCTCCCGTGGGCAACTTCATCCCCCCAAAAAAAAGATTGCTCCCGTGGGCCGTGGACTGGTCGGTTATGTGCGTGCTTATCTTGACGATTGACCCCTCAAAAAAAAAAATCTTGGCGATTGACATTTCGCACGTTGCGAATTATATGGCGTACAAGCAAATACCGGTGACGTATTCCTCCTGGCCTAAAATGTGGCCCGTGCGTTCCGTCTTCCGTGCTCGCTCGGGCAAACCGCTGCCGCCGGACGCCGGCGTCGGAACCGGCCGGCGGCTCCGCATGGCCCGGCGGTGTCAGGGGTGGCGGGCAGGTGGAGGATTTGCAGCCACGTTTTTCGGCGCCAATCAGCCACCGTCTTGTCACCCTCGCCCGAATATGCCCTGCCCTGCCTCCCCTCCCTTTTCTTTTTAAATAACAGCAACTGCTTAAATGGACTAATAATGCATGCACTGGCATCATATTGTCATATTATACGTTCTGTGTAGCCTGAAACCACACCCACCACAGTTTCTTTACCAATTCATGTCGCCAGAGAATCATTTTCTCCACCCTAAAGGCTCGTAATATTTTTGCTTTCTTCCGCCAATCCATCATCTGCAATAGATAGCTTTTCCCCAGCCTTTAGGGGATAAAAAATAATTATTATTAAACACACACTGACAATAAAACCCGAACAGCTAGAGACAACGCAGTGCCACAGCTGAAAGCCTCCACAAAAATTGAAAAGCATACACATGAGTCGGCATGACATAATCTAAAACACGCAGTAGTGGCACAAACGTACACAAAACCATCAGAGAAAAACAATTTAAAAAGAAAGGAAGAAAGAAAGAAAAATTGACCCAATAAGGCCAGGCCAGCTCACGCTCCTCCTCTACTCCCTGCCTGACCTGACCTGACCTGACCACGCCTCACGGATTTTTCCGACGCCCCAACAGAAAAGAGAGAGGGGAGGGAGGGGGGGAGGGCAGACGAAAATAATCATCTCCTCTTCTCTCCACGGCCTCCCTCACCACCACCACCTCCCTCTCCTCCTCCTCCCCGCCTCCCCGACAGATTTCCCCAACCTCGCCGCGCAGAGGCGGCCCGCGATCGCTCGGGAGCTCCCCGGATCCCGCCGCGAGGGCGCGGCCATTCGCCGCGGGAAGGGAAGCCTCTCTCTCTCTCGCGCGCGCGGTCTGGGCTCTGCCGCGCGGCTGCTGCTGACGCCGTGATCCGCGCGGGGTCCCCGGGGGAATGTTCTACCTCAAGCTGCCGGGCGGCGCGGAGTTAGGGTCCCTGCGGGGGGCGGCGGGGCTCTGATCTGCCCCGCGGCGGCGGTCGAGGCCCAGCCGGCCAGCGTCGGGGGAGTCCATTCGTTCGGCCGGCCATGGCGCACGCGGAGGCGGACCCGAGCTGCCTCGAGAGCTTCGAGCTGTACGAGACCGACTCGGTGAGCGCCCTCGCCCCCCAAAATCACATTGCGCCCGCGGGCTTTGTTATGTGCCACGCGCTTCCTCGTTTGGTTGCCTCCTGCTTTGCTGATGCTCGATTCGGCGACCCACCCTGCGCGAGCTTCGGGCGGGCGGGCGGGCGAGCTTGTGGTTACGGAAATGGCCGAGCTACCGGGCCGTTTGTTTCGGAAGGGGGCTGGCGTCGCGCGTGGCTTCGGTTGTGGACGACGGCACGGGTTGTGGCCACCTGGAATCTGGATGGTCTCCATGCTGCCACGGCCGAGGCCGAGATTCGGAATTGCGATCCTGATGTTAATCAGCTGCAGCTGCTTGTGATATGGGTTTGCTTGGGGTCATTGCGTGACACTTCTGTGATTGGGAATTGCGTTCACGACCTGTGCTCGTGATTTTGGTTTGCTTGGGGTTGAGGGGGTGCAGGCTGACTATCGCGAGAGGTGCTTATGAAGTTTCTAGCTGTCTGTGTGATGGTGTTGTTCCATTCCGTGCCGGGAGATACGGAATTGTGTTTCTCCTGTTGCGTTTTGTTCATCTCTGGTTAGAAAATGGAGGAGGCTTTCTTTGTTTCTAGATAGCTTTGTAGGTTAGTGTTGGAGTTCTGATTCCAGGACGAGAGCCTTGTGCCTTTTCTTTTAGTTTCTAAATCTAATTTCCAATATTTAATCACCGCTGCTTTTGTGTGATCTATTACTGTTTATCTACCGAACTGCTATCTTACTGTAGACTTATTTTCAGTTTGGCAACAATCGAATAGCCAAAAAAATCGGTGTGACGCTGCTGAGTTGAGGGGAGACGGGTTAGAGTCAGAGCTGGCAGGGTCGCGGATGCGGTTTCGCAGCCATAGCAAGGTGGATGCAGAGGTGATGCGAGTTGGGGAGTTAGGGTCTGGGGGTATGTATCACCAGAGGCTTGGGGGTCACGAGGAAATGCTTGATCGCCTCCAGTCTTCATGGCAGTAGAGCCAGCGGAATGGAGGAAAGAAATGGAGAGTTGCGGGGAGAGAGAGAGTTTTGGTTGGGGTGGGCCGTTCGGTTCTCTGATCCTATGGTGCAAAAACATCACTGTTGGCCAATTGGGAGTCAGTCGATGCTAAATAAACACTATTTATTTTGAGGTTTTGCTCATTTCTGGTGTGAATGCCCACTCTTTGGACATTTGTTATTCCAAAGTAGAAGATTCTTTTTACTCTGCCCACTGTGCGGCGTGTATGTTTGACCATTATTTTTTGTAAAAATTGACAGATAAATTTGTGCAACTATTTTTCATGACAAACCTTATGGTATGATTTGCACCTAACCGTTGTATATTTTAATCCATTAATGTGATATATGACAAGTTTGAATGGGGACGTGTTCCAAACATCATCTATCTTGGAACAGAGGTAGTTGTAGTTTTATTGACATCATATAACATGATGCAAGTAGCTTTGCTTTTGATGTTGTTCATCATACTTAAATTGTGAATTTTTTTTGCAGAAATTTTATATTCTCGGAACTAACACTGACAAAACATTATGGAGATTACTCAAGATTGATAGACTGGAGCCATCAGAGCTCAACATAGATGAGGATTCTACCATGTACTCACACAGTGAATATCTTGATCTACGAAAAACTCTAGATGAAGACCATAGGTCAACTGGTGGACTCAATTTTGTTACAAATTGTTGTGGAATCATTGGTAAATTATCCCATCTTTCTCTGATAATGATACCATGCTAATAGATGGCAGTTCTTTTTGTTGTGACTATGCATCAATGATAAATTTCCCATACAGGTTTCATTAAGTTCCTTGGGCCTTATTACATGTTAATTATCACCGAGCAGAGAAAAATTGGTGCTATATTTGGCCATGCAGTTTACCAAGTTACCAAGACTGCGATGATCCAGTTATCTAATTCCAAAATGAAGCAAACGCTTCTAAATTCCAACGATGAGAACAGGTATGTTGTATCCCACATATCAATGATATCCCAGACTTCACATCAGTTCACAAAATTTGATTGTTGGCAATATTTTCTATTTGTGAAGCATTTGATTTTGGGTTAATTGGATAAATGCCACTCAAATTCTGGCAATTCTGAGAAATGCCACTGCAATTTCCAAACTTTGAAAAATGCCATTGCAAATTTTGCAAACTTTGAAAAACGCCACTGCAGACTTTGAAAAATGCCACTGCAAATTTTGCAAACTTTGAAAAACGCCACTGCAGACTTTGAAAAATGCCACTGGAAATGGCATTTTTCAAAGTTTGGAAATTGCAGTGGCATTTCTCGGAATCGCCAGAATTCGAGTGGCATTTATCCAATTAACCCGTTGATTTTTTGTTTCTTGATATTTAATTATTTATTTCCTATACCCATATGCAACACTTTATGTGTCCTTATAAAGCGATGTTTACTATGTGTGCAGGTACAAGAAGCTCTTGCAGACAATAGATCTTAGGAAAGACTTCTTTTTCAGCCACTCGTACCATATCATGAGAAGTCTCCAGAAGAATTTTAATGATCCACAGGCAGGATGGGACCTATATGACACAATGTTTGTATGGAATGAATTTCTAACACGAGGGGTTCGTAACATTCTGCAAAGTACCTGCTGGACTGTTGCGTTAGTCTATGGTTTCTTTAAACAGGTATATACCCCATGAGATTGATCTCTTTTAGTGATGTCATATTCAACACGAGAACTTGTGTCTACGGTAGATTGCATCCATAAAATGGATCCTTTATCTCAAGTACTGTCTGCATGGTATGACAGATATTGGCGCATTAAATTTTCTCCCTGTTTATTTTCTTCATTTGTTTTACTACTTAGTGAGGCATTTTATTTTTATTTTCTGATGCTAGACTAGTAATAGTACCATGTCTTCAAATTTACTTTCCACACTTACAAATGTAAAATCATGCCATAGTGAAGAGGAGAGCCTACAAATATTTAGATACAGTTATAAGATGTGGCAAAACTTTATACCAAATGTTTTATCTTTTGTAAGATATGCATCGATTGTGAATTCATTCTGTTCTATTAGAAAAACTTATCTAATGTAGACGTAGCAGAAAACACTCGCTGTACGATTAAATAACTTCCTTTACTCGTAAGTGCTTCTTAGGAAACCATTTTCTTAATAGTATAATTATTTGATTTGACTTAATTAATTCAAGGATAAAATGAAAATATCTGGGAAGGACATTATGTTGACTCTCATTGCTAGACGATCGAGGCATTATGCTGGAACCAGGTTTGTCACTTGTGAAACCCTTTATTCTTATATATTTTTCCTGTTAGTTTGTTATCTGATTTGAACGGGTGAGATTCAAAAGGAAATATGGACCATTGAATTGCTTGATCTCGCCACTCGTATTGAACAGGTATTTAAGGAGAGGTGTGAATGAGGAGGGCAGAGTAGCAAATGATGTCGAGACTGAGCAACTTGTTTTTGATGACACACTTGGACCTAGGCAAATAAGCTCTGTTGTGCAGAACAGGGGTTCTATTCCTCTATTCTGGTCCCAAGAGACATCAAAGCTTATTATTAAGCCTGATATCATATGTAAGCATTGAAATCCTTCTTTGCTGCATGGAGTATCATTCAGTTGTTTTAATTTGCTTGTTCTTTCAGTGCATGAGAAGGGCAATAATTATGAAGCAACCAGGCTTCATTTTGAAAATCTTAGGAGGAGATATGGAGATCCCATCATCATCTTAAACTTGATTAAGGTAAGTCCCACACTGTTATTATGCGGTGAGACTTCTGATGGATGCTTCATGCCTTCATCCTTGAATGCGTGCAGTCGACTTGCTTTAGTTTTGACTAAAAATATCTTCGTGGGTGTTTAGACCAGCTATGTGAAATAGTCCGGGTAGAAATGACTTAGAAAAATACATCATTCTGCTATCTTGACATATTCCATTGTTCCGTTAGGTGTATTTACACTTATACATATTCCACACCGCTCTGCTACTGTTCACTCAATGTTTAGTGCAATGTCGAACGATTGGAATACCCATAGGCCCACCAGTAAGTATGTGCTCTTATTCCAACCCTGACTCATTGTAAGTATTCCACCCATGTGGCTGCTTCTAGGCAAGCATATTATACCCAAGTTTGTAGTGTAAACATCTGTTGCTGTTTTATGCTACGTTTCAAGTTCCTCTCCTTGCTTCTTAGCACCGGCGGTGAGGCTGAGCAAGGCACCACTAGTGGCCTCCCCGACTGGGCCGGCGAGGAGAGTATGGAGTCAAAGAGTGTTAACGGACATTAACTGAATCTAGAAAGAGCATAGTGGCATATACATAGATACATCTAAAAGGAACAGTGGCATGTGCATAGTTCATAAAAAAGCTACAGCAGAACACAAGTTAGTAGTTGAACTAATGGCAAATGTGTAAAATCCCCTTGTTAAAATTATAATCTTAAGAGGTTTCAAAAATAGATTACAATAGATACATCTAACAGAACAGTGGCATGATCAAAGTTAGTTTTGGAGACCTTCACTTATGTGGTTGAAGGTTACTTTAAAAGCTCATGCTCTCACCTTCTTTTTTGCTGCTATGTCAAGACACGCGAGAGGAAACCGCGGGAATCCACACTTCGTCAAGAATTTGACAAAGCAATAAAGATTATAAATAATGGTCTACCAGTCGAAAATCATTTGAGGTTTTTACATTGGGATCTTAATAAAAGCACTCGAAGGTATCAATTCTTTGTGCTGTACACCTTCCAGTTGTGGTTTATTAGATGCTTTTGACGTGCATTACTGAAGCGAGTTTTATTTCAGCAAAAATGCAAATGCCCTCCAAGTACTTATGAAAGTGGCATTCGAAGCTCTGAACTTGACAGAATTCTTTTATTGTCAAGTTTCCTCAGCTCAAACACCCGGGAGCTCCCTTAATTTACATACTCCATTGTAAGTATTTGTTATTCCGTAATGGTGTCTTTGCCATTTAATTTGAGTGGCTGTTATCTTTTACCTCATGAATAGGATACTGCCTTAATCCAAAGACAAAACATTTTTGTTTGTGTTATCTCTGATTTTTCGTTTCACACCTTACAGGAATGGTTGTGGTTTTCGTGGATGTGATGACAAAAATGACGGTGGCAACACAGACTGTATCGATAATAATGGTGACATATCCCAAGAAGATACATGTGGTAGTTCTGATACCTCCACTAGTGGAATTGCAGAAGATGTAGCCACTAACAATGGATCGACAACAGTAAAGCCCCCCAAATTACAAAAGGGTGTATTGCGCACGAACTGTATAGATTGTTTAGACCGCACAAATGTTGCTCAGTATGCCTATGGTTTAGCTTCTCTTGGACACCAGTTGCATGCACTTGGTTCTGTAGAATCTCCAGAGCTTGATTTAGACTCCCCCTTGGCCCACCATTTGATGCACTTTTATGAGCGGATGGGTGACACACTTGCTTTGCAGTATGGTGGTTCGGCTGCACACAACAAGGTACTCCTACAATGTAATCTTGTTGTTTCAGTAATTTCACTTGTGGTATGTTGCTTCAGCATGTGAGATAAGCTTCAGTTCCTTCACTCACGTCAATAGAAAGACTCAGAATGAAATAGGTTTGATTATACTGCATATATTTTTTAGGGTTTCTCTAGTTTTGCTCTTTATTTTAGGTTTAGTTTTCAAAGTGAACCAATTATACCAGGATTGTTTCAAGAAAATGATTTGAACCATGTATCTAAGTGGATTTAAAAAAATTGATTTTGGTTTTGAGGACTAGTATCCAATCCGTATACGAGAACTTGTTGCTTAAGTTGGGTATGACTCATAGCTTGAGGACAAAAAAAAGGCAGTCGTTTCACTGAGTTATGCTGATTGATGAGCCTCAGAAGGTCCAATATGACATGTTTTCTTCATGTTCAGCTGTTTGTTGAGCACTCATCTGATGAACCTACATGTGGTTTTATCTTTTATGTACAGATATTCTCTGCAAAGAGAGGGCACCTTAAGTTTGCTATTCAGTCTCAAGAATTCTTCAGGACACTACAGCGATACTACAGTAATGCCTATATGGATGCTTACAAACAGGCAGCAATAAATTTGTATGTTTGGTTAAGCTCAGTGTTCACTACACATCCCTTTATATACTTTTAATAAGAAATAGTATGTACTGAGTTTGTTATACTTGTTGTTTTTGCGTTCTTAAAATTGTAGATTCTTGGGTTACCACCGACCGCAGCAGGAAAAATTTGCACCTTGGGAGTCAGAGTCTGTTTCTGGGGAGAATGTCCTTGATGACAAAACAAGGTAAACTTATATGGTGGTTATGATGGTTTTCTTGAATGCATGTGACAAGACCACAAGACATAAGCTTTTCCTTTTGATTGAACTACTAGAACAAGTACCCCCAATTTGGGTCACACGTGGATGTTGACCTTATACGTGAAGTGCATTTATTTGTTGGCTAACAGCAACAGCATAATTAGTACAGTGCTACTAGTGCTATTAACAAGAACGGGCCAGTAGTGCTTGCATGAGAATATGGGACCAGAAAGTAATTTAGACAAGTGGGTGCTAACTCAACCCTAGATTGTTCACTTCAGAAGTTCTGACCAGCAGAGTTTGATGGTTATCATTTTTTAATTCTGGAATTAAAAACATGATGCTGGTAAAACTTGTAATGTGTAGGGCATCTCATTATTGTGATAATATAAGGTGATTGTCTTGTGTCATTCCACAGTTAGCGACCAAGGAGAAAACAAAAGATCCCATCCAGTGCATACAGCTAGTTTCACCTGTGCTCTTGAAGTTAGGACAGAAATATGTGTTTTTAGTCGTCTCATTTACCTTTTTGTAAGGGCAGTGTCTCCCTGTTTTGTTACTTTTTGTTCTTGCTATTACACTCAAATCCTTGTGTATTAGGTTCGCTAGATTTGATGTCCTGAAACAGAGTGAGTTGTCTATTGTTGAAAACAGTACAACCTGGTAAAAAACATCCGTACAAAATACCTTTCCGTAGTGTTTCCAAACTGATCTTAGGGCCACCTCATTAAAGAATTGTCTATACTTTATTTTATCCGCACATGCATTTTGCAAATCAATAAAATCCATCTTATCAATTGTCTGAGTTGTATATTTGTCACAGTCAACTTATAAAAAGGTCAAGATCAGATGGCAGCATTCTTCGTAAAAGCAACACTTCTCTGTCCAGCAATGGTCCAAATGGAATTTCGACACCAGGATTTAGTGATTTCGAAAATGAGCTACAACCTCCTAACTGCCGGTCTGGTTCGGTGCATGATGCGGTGTCAAAATTAAGGTTTGTCTGAGTTCTGGTTCTGGAACTTCACCTTTCTATTTTCTGTCAAGAGCATATACCAATGTGCAGAAATTAACATTTAATACTTATGGTATGATTCTCTCTTTTCTATTGAAAACTACTGCAGGTATACTCCAACAGTGCCTCATATTAAGTATACCAGTTGCGAGCTTGACTATGGCAACTTTTCTGGGGATTCAAATTTCCTTGATCTTGACTGGCTTTCAGCTTCAGACAATGGAAGGTTGTTCATACTGCCTGCCTTCCCTTGTTGATCCTGTATCCATGTCTTTGAATGTATCAAGCTTTTTATTTGTTGCATTTGTACACATGCAGTCATGCACACAAAATGTGGAACAAAGAATCATTCGTATAACATTTCCATTATTTCTGTTGGTATTATTCTACATTTATCATTGAAGAATAAATAGTTAGCTTGCAAAAATGGTTGCTTTGAACACAATCTTTAGATCCTTTGTTTGTACCAGATTTCTATAAATAAGAGGCAACCTAAAATATTGTAATCGTTGCCATGTGTTCTCTGATCAGTCTGTTGAAGTGTCCATCCAATGCTCACTGAAACTACACACTGAACTGCGATATGTTAAGAAGAGATAGTCACAACCTTGAACACTCTCTTATTCCATTAGCAAGAATTTTATATAGGAAGTAGAGTTATGGGTCATACAGGCCATGTAGGCCATGCCATCTTTTATACTTATACCGAACAAGATCTAGGATGAATATTTTTAATAAGTTCTTGCTTTATTTGCCCATTTGTTCTACTATCCCTAATTGCAGTGACGTGACCATGGAACTGCTCATTAATACTGCACTTTCAAAATTGATGTCAAGAAGATTTTTCTGTCCTTCTCACTATATTTATGTTGCACATTATGTTTGACAGTTTGAGCAGATCAAGAGCCGTAAGTACTCCTAACGTGAATGATAATGGTGAACGTGGTGTAACCCCTGGGATAACGGTTAGTGCAATTGATCAATCTAACAATCCTACTTGCTATTTGTGCATTGCAATCATGTTTCACAAAACTTTCTTCTGCCCTAATTTCATGTTCTCTTTCGTTTTATCTCGTTTGGAAGTTCATGCTCCCTCATCATGCATGAGCATTTGTCCACTCAAAAGAGAACATGACAACAACCGTCATTCTGGGATAACACCTGTTCTCCCCTTTCATTTGGTAAACAGTAGAAGTGTTTCCTTCTGGAACTGCGAACCTGTACTTGTTGACTACAGATGGAAAAAGTTTGCTTCAAAGCATGATCATTGCATTGGCTGAACATCATTTAGATCATTTTGGGTGAAAATATACACACGGTTGATATCATTTTGTCCAACAATTAGTCATTTCATCTGAAATTTTCAGGAAGATCACCTGGCAGAGATACACGCTCAGGGGTTATCTCACAATTTCCTGCAATGGGTTGATGAGGGAGAGGCTTTTTGGTACTGATATCATATCATGTATATTCAAGCTACAGGATGGCTCCCAACACTTACAAGACTATTGTTGCGAGGAGAAGCCATTAGCATAATCACTGTGATTTGTGATCTCGCATTGTCACAGCCATCCAACTAGTCCTCTAGCGAAGTGTAAAATCCTCTTTGTTTGCTGTTGACCAGCTATTTCTTCTAGGGGTGAGTAGATAGGCATTGTTCTTATTTTTCTTAAAGGAAAGAAAGAATGTAGGTAGTGTGTATTATTCTTTGGAAAGTTCCATCGCTCGTGTTTCTACTGTGTAAATATATATGAACTGCTGACATTCCCCCCCCCCCAAGTTGAGGTGGTCTCGAAATCACCATTTTTCCCTCAACCCGTTGGGCTGGGATATCTTGATACATGTACCTTGTATTCAACAAAACAGAGGAGATGCTATTGTGTATTTTTTTAAGTCCCTCGGAATCAGGGATACTTTTCTTGCGTTTGTTTGGTTTGTTTATCATGGCAGCCCTGTTTTCTTATTTCTCGGTTTTACCTGATTGCCCCTGCTTGTAGTGTGGCGGTATCTTTCTCCAATTTGTGCTGCAATTGAATTGATTCCCATTAAACTTAAAAGTATGCTTTGTTTTTTAAATCTCTGCAGTTGCACATTACTAAGCTGAAATTGAAGTATCAGAGTATGAATTTAGCAAAATCTTGTTGCTTGATGTTACACTTTGCTTGTAGGCGCATGAGGTATTGACCATGAGTGCAATACTGTTAACTTGTATGCTATGTGTTATCTTTTTAAACTGGCAATATTTTGAAATTGTTTTAAATGGTAAATCCGATAATAGTGGCGCAGTGTCAAGGAAATAAAATGCAGTGTGGAACAGATGGTGGTTGGATATTGACCCTCACCCTATAAAAGGTGAATGGGGTTTCTTTTCCAGGCAGAAATAGGCACTCATATGATTCAAAATATATATTCTGGAATTCCCGTGTTCAGCTCGCAGTGGTCTTTTTTGGCAGGAGAGCTGCCAAATTCATTGATCTCCCAGAAAGCAACATGTCTGTAGATGAGGTGCAGATGGGTCCTTCATCCTTGCAAGCTTCAGTTCGCCACGCCCATGCCATGTTGCCGGACACTGCTTGATAGACCAAAAGTCCATGGAGAAAGCAGATAACGCTCGCTCCAAATATAATTGGCCCGTGGCTTGAGCAAAAGCCAGTACGACGGCATGGGTGCACTTTGGTAGGTCTCTCACGTGCTCATGAGCCACACCAGCCATGGCTTTCCCCGCCCTAGTCTAGGCATGTGATCCGATGCCATGGGCAACGCCACGACGCCCATAGGAGTATCATGCCAGGTTGGACTGCCCCCATTTTCAGCTCAGCTTTTCAGTTCAGCTCAGCGACAGCGACTCATCACATCATTAGCCAGACTGAATCTACTGGAGTGGTGACAGTACCACTGCTGTAACAGTGCATC
Source organism: Triticum urartu (assembly GCF_003073215.2). Taxonomy (NCBI): domain Eukaryota; kingdom Viridiplantae; phylum Streptophyta; class Magnoliopsida; order Poales; family Poaceae; genus Triticum; species Triticum urartu. The sequence goes on from NC_053022.1 coordinate 297,261,899, forward strand.
ACCCGAAAGTTTTGTTTTGCGTGGTATCACCCGAAAGTTCTAGTAATGCGAGCGGCTGCTGTTAATAAATATGTATTGCGTAAAACTGTATTTGTTTTCCTAATAAATCGCCAAGAATCCTACTCCCTTTAAAATATACGACGTTTTTGCAGGCTGCAAAAACGTCTTATATTTTGATACAGAGATATACTCCCTCCGTCCGGAAAAATTTGTCCCTCAAATGGATGTATCTAGCATCAAGTTAGTGTTAGATACATCCATTTGAGGGACAAGCTTTTCCAGACGGAGGGAGTAGTACTTAGCAGTTCGACACACCTCTTTCGTCTCACGCATTCATCAAAGGGGTGGCTCAACCCTGTTTGAAGTCAGACAAGGTGGTTTTCTGAAGGGGCTACATCAACAAAGTGGAAATGGTTCACCCGCAAAATAAAAATAAAAAATGGAAATGGTAAAGTAAAAAAGAAACTCCAGACATGGCGCTTCTATTTTGTTTTGAAAAAACCGGAATTTTCTAGCATCAAAGATGCTTGATTGTGCTAGGTGAGTGCAACTTCATAGACAAATGACATCTTTTTTTTCCTAGATCCCCTCTGTTTGATACTCCCTTTGTTCATTATTATAGGATGTTCTGATTTTTTTTCTGATTCAGATGTATATAGACGCATTTTAGTGTGTTTGTTCACTCATTTCAGTTCGTACACGATCAAAATTAAAATATCCAAAACATCCTATATTTGTGTGAACGGAGGGAGTATTTGATAACGAAATTTTGCACACTTAGAACACTCGAACATCTTTTATGCCAAAAAATTCAGATCTTTTATTATTGTTATTTTTGAAACCATTGTTCATGCGATAGCATATGAGCTCGGCATCATCGACGAAATATTTAAAATTTCCTGCCTATTTTTTTCTTCGCCAGTCCCTTCTCTCCTACCCCAAGAACTCAACATCTCTCCATCGTATCAAGCCGGTCGAAGCTTCCTGCAACACTAGAGATTTTTTTTTGAGAAACCTGCAACACTAGAGATGGTGTTATACGTCAGGAAAGTCATATTACACCAGCACAAAAATTGTTAGAGCAACTCCAATGGACCGATCCAAACAGATGGTACATTTGTTCGTTTTTTGTCCGTTTGGGTCGGGCGCCCGTCCGGCGTCCGACCAGTTTTGTATTTGGATCGGTAGTGCACCTAACGCGCCGACCCATTTCATATCCGCACTCAACTTCTTTTTTAAAAGGCCCGCGGCCAATCATGCCAACGGCCATGTCTCATGCCGTTGCCATGTCAGCGCCGGCATACAATGCCAGCTTCAAAAATTATCACCAAAGTTCATGCTGGCGCACTCGCCAGCCGGCCGGTGCACATGCCAGCACACAAAAAATGATGGGACTTGAGTTCGACCACGCCATCGCGGCCCCCGTAGTCATGCCAGCACACCTGCCGGCATACAAAAAAGATGGCGATCGCCGCCATAGATCACTCGTCGTCGAACTTGAGCATGTCGGCCTGCATCTTCTCGAACCATGGCCTCTTCCTTGGCGACACAGTGTTGAGATCCACCTTCATGATCTCCCCCCCTCCCGGCCATCATGCTCTCGAGAGCCACTTCTTTCGCCTTGGTCTTGGCGTTGGCGGCCTCGATCTCTAGCATCTTGGCTTGCTTCTCCGCCTCTAGCATGAACATCTTGGCTTGCTTCTCCGCGTCCATCTCAAGCCTCCTCCTTTGGATCTTCATGAAAGCGTCCATTTGCTCCGCCTTGAAACGCCGGCGCTCCTCCTCCCTTGAGTCCTTCTTGTTCATCATGCCCTCCACTCTTGCGATCAAGGCGTTGGATGACGCATCCCTCTTGTCCTCCTTCTTGTAGTTGGTCTTCCCCCGCGGCCGTGCCGGCTCATCCTCCCCAACCTCCTCCACAGCTTGCTTCCCCCCACGCGACTTGAGGGCGGCATATTGCGCCTTGAACTTCTCCTCATCCTTAATGACCCGGAAGCAATGGGAGAGGTTGAAGCACTTGCCATTGTGTTGAACCTTGAATGCCTTCAAAGCTTGAAATGCCTACAAAATGTTTCCATGCAAGCATATGGGCAAATGAATACGCAAACATGAACTTGATGACACAAAAGAGGGCGGTTGCTAGCATACCATGTCTTGCATGCCGATGCCGCTCACGGGGCGGGTCTTGACGCTCTCAAGAGTGGCGCAAAACTTGTTGCACTCTTGTTCAATCACCCTCCATCGCTTGGAAATGGACACCCACCCGCGCGTGCTCAAAAATTGGTAAGGAGGAAACTTCTTGCGCTCATGAAACTCTCAGTGGACACGAATCCAAAAGGTTGAATGCTTTTGTTCAGCACCCGTCTTGGGGTCTTGTCCAATGTCTCTCCAGCACTCGCAAAGAAGCTTGTCCTCGGCAGTCGTGTATGCCTTCGTGCGCTTGCTCTTGCGCTTCGGCTTAGGACCGGCGGCTTGGTTGGCGAGCTCGTCCTCGAACAAAGGCTTCACTTCGATGTCGCACTCGTCCTCTTCCTCTAGTCCGTAGTCGTCCAGAAACTCGTGGTCGAGTGGGAAGCCGTCAAGGTCGATGCCGACCTGATCACGCATGAAGGCCGTCTGGTCGGGATCATAGCCAGCGCCCAGCGTGAACGGCCTGCGGCCGTCCTGGCTTTGTGTCTCGTCGGGGTCGTAGCCAGCGGCCGGCGTAGCGCCCTTGAAGATGAGGTTCTGCATGTAGTCCTCGTCAACGGCGGACGACATTCCCTCGAACAGGTTGCGGGCGTCCGGGAGCACACCAGCCGGCGTCTGCCACGCGCGTTTCCTCGTGCCGCCGGAAGGCGCGACCACGCTCACGTCGGGTGAGCACTCCCAAGAGAGGCGGGAGGCCTGCGGGTACACATGAAAGCCGGGCATCGGGTTGCAAGCCGACGCGCGGGGCGAGTCGGGCAGCACCATCCTCAGAAACGCCGATGAGCCGGTGCTGGCCGCAGCGACGGCGGCGTTGAGGAGGCCATGCTGGCCAGGGTTTAACCCTAGCATGTAGAGCGCCTCCCTCATTGCCGCGCGACGCGGGCGTTGGTGACCTCCTGCTGCGCGGCGGCGGCGACGACGGCCTGCGCGGCGGTCTCATCCGTCGCGTCTGCGGCGTGCCTTTGGTCCTTCCTCTTGGCCGACTCCCTTGCCCGCTGTGCAGGCGTCAGCGGCTTCTTTGACTTGGTCGCGGCGGCGGTCTTGCACGGGGCACGAGGCTTGCCTTTTTCGGAAGGGGCGGCGGCGCCGGACAAGGCGAGGGAGGCGAGGCCGGTGGCGGCGTCGAGGTCAATGGCGAGCGTGGGGCGGGAGCGTGCGGGTGGGAGGGTTTTTGGGGGAAATGGGAAAATGATGGTGGCTGCCACCGACCGGCGGGCCCGGGAAGAGGATAGGCGCGCGCGCGTCCCTCTCGTATCCGTACCGACGCAAATCCAACTCAAAATTAGGATGAGAATGGATCACCATGTGGACGCCAAGCGGACTCGCGTCCGTTTGGGTCGGCATGTTGGTCTGCTTTTTGTGTCCGCGCCGACTTAAACGGACACCAGCGGACGAAATGGGTCGCCCGAGTTGCTCTTAGGACTTGTGACATCTCTGATAGCGGGACATCAAGCTTCTCTTAGAGATATCAAGTCTGACATTTGAGGAGAGAGAGAAAGAAAGAGAAAGGTTGCCTTCTTTCGGGGGTGATCACTTGACGCTTAGCTTTCTTTTCAATCGCAACGGCATGTCTTACCATCATCATGAGTATTTAATTTTCACCACCTTTTTACATCAGCATTTTGTTTTGGAATTACCCTGATGAAGATGATGGTAAGTCGACCTTAGTGATAGCAAGAACTACTTTGAATGGATAAGGATTTGGAGAAGGTGAAGCGTCCACATCCAGCGTGCGATGCGGACACCAAAAAGTTAGGTAGTGTTTTTATATTGGAAACAGTTACGTGCTCATTAGTTTGTTAATGGAGCCAAGAAAATTTAGCACTAGGCCTTTTTTTTACAAGGACTGTAGGAGACTGACCATATTCGATATGTGAAAGCAAGAACGAGGGTTTGAATTCTAGCAGGCTGGGTAAATCGTACCCAAGCAATCGTAGCCAGTACCCTTTTTTAATAAAAGAAAATTTCCTCTGAAACGGAGAATTTTTTTAAAAAAAATGATTGCAATTTTAAGGAGAGTTCCTATTCATGCATTCTGGTAAGGTCGATTTTTCTATAAAGTTTAGAGTGAATGGAGATTTGCTCAAACCAAACCAGATGTTTCTTCTCCGCAGCCCTTCAGAACTAGCCACCAAAAGAGATCTAGCGAGAGGAGGAAGCAGGCTCCTCGGTCTCCGTGTTTCCAGGGTCCCCTCACCTCCGTTGACTGCTCTGGCGGTGGTGGGAGGAAGTGGAATCCCGAGACTTTGTTGCACATGAGTCTAATAGTCTAGGTGAGTTAGTTAGGTCTTTGGTGATGGCTGCAGTGAATAAGTTTCCCTCATATCTCGAACCGAAGCGATTGTTCTCACAGTTTATCAGTGTTGGATCTATGAGACAGTGTTTGCGTCGTCTTGGGTCCTTCGGATCGCGGGAGAGGGGAGGGGTGGTGTCGAGGTAATGGTCCTATTCTTCCTGCTCTTTTAGGTGGTAGTGTTGTGGGCATCTGACGATTTGACGGCTGAAGGCCGACACCTGGCGATCACGGTGATGACTGCCCCCCGATTTCTGCACCGTCAACAAGGTTGTAGCTTCCTTTTCTCCCCTTTGGGTATCTCACTGACACGACAAATCATTCTCTAGTGGTTCATCCCTCTCTCTCCATTGCAACAATATTCTCTCCATTGTTGTTGCGAAGTTGGTGGAAATTTTATTTAGGAGCTGGTTTGGTCTAAGATTACTGAACTACACAAGATGGTGGCTTCTTTTTCTTCTTGAAAGCATCAATATGATTGACTAGATGGGGAGGGGTGAATAGGTGACTAACTATTTTTACTTTCTTTTCCAATTTTAAGGGATACGCAAGAACATAGGTTATCTAGATATGCAACTAGATGGACAACCTATATGGCAAGCTCACAAATAACAACAAACTAGATAAGATACACAACAAAACTAGTATGCACAAAGTAAGTCAAGGAAAAAATAAACCGCAAGTGGAGACGATGATGTTGTTCCTCGAGTTCCTTCCATTTGGGGGAGGGGGGGGGGGGTTACGTCTCCGTTGGAGAGGAGTGGTGGCACGATGCTCACCAAGCACCACAATGGATCGCCTTATTCTCCTCGTGCCCTCGCACAATGCAAGGTGCCATGATCCACTACACGGTGCCCTTGAAGGCGGCAACTGGACTTCACAAAAAAGGTTGGGGCAATCTCCACAACTTAATTGGAGGTTCTCAACACCACCATGGAGTCTCGCCACAATGGACTTGAGCTCTGAGGAGACCTCTTCGTCTAGGCTGTCGAACAAGCAAGAGTAACAAGATCTACAAGGGAAAATAGGGGGAATCAAAATTTCTTTGGTGAACGTGTAGATCTAGGTCTTCTCTCCCAAATCCTAGAGGATCAACAAGTTTGGGTGGCTAGGGAGAGAGATCGAGCAAGTTCAAGGTTTGGGCAACAACGTAGGAGAGAGAGGCAAGAGGTAGGTCAAAAGGAGGGAGGAGACCCCTTTATATAGCCCCTCCTCCAATCCAACCATTACTCAGAAATTCTACTACAACAACATAGGAGAGAGAGAGAGAGGCAAGAGGTAGGTCAAAAGGAAGAAGGAGACCCCTTTATATAGCCCCTCCTCCAATCCAACCATTACTCAAAAATTCTACTAAGCGATACTATATATACTTCTCATGAGAGCGGTACTACCACAGTTCCATAAGGGTTGCACAACAAGTGTCTAAGCGGTACTACCGCTTTAAAGAGCGGTACTACTGTTGCCCCATGTTGGACTGCACTGCAATGCCTAATCGGTACAACCGCTCAAAAGCCCGGTAGTACTGACTAAAATAAATTAGTTCGTGTTGTCGTAGAAATGCCGCCCTTGCACCGCAGCCAAAACAGGAGGGAAAGACCTCATACGGTAGTAGGTCCAACACTTAGAGCCTGTTATGATGTCTTACAGCTTCTCAAAAACTTCTCAGATTCAGCTTCTTGCCTGGCTTCTCGCTTCACCTGGAGCTGGGAAACCGTTCGGCAGCACATCAGCTTCTCCTTGCGCTACAGTACGCTAGCAGCCCATCTGGTGGGACTGTAGGCCTGTTCGATCCTAACTTGGGCCGGCTGGAAGTGGCCCATTGAGGGAGAGAGGAGCTAGTCGTCCAGATGCTTCTCCTGGCTCGGGAGGGGTTCTCGGGCATCAATGGCATCCGGGTGAGCTCCTCCTTTTCATGGTGTCGATGCTCCTCGCTGACGGTGGGACTAGCATTGGTAAGGACGGGATCCGGCGGGAAAAGGACTGGGATGGTCGGATCTGTAGACAGAGAAGAGGATCCGGCCAGCGGCGGGAGAGCGGCCCTGGCGGCCCAACTAGCGGCGGCGGTAGGGTTGAGAGAGAGAACGAGGAGAGGGTTAGCGAACGAGGGAGAGATGAGGGAAAACGATTCGCTCTCGAGGGGTTCGTGCGCCTGTACGTGGAGGTCGAATCGTTTTCCTTGGCGGTGGCATAACGATTGTAAATAGGTGGAACTCCAACTTCTTGTAAATGCGGAGCTCGGCTTTCCTGGCTTCGGCAAATTGCACTACGGCCCAGGTTAGCTTCCAGAATTTTAGCTTCTTGGAGCTAATGCGTTCGGCCCAATTTTCAGTTTAAAGTTTGTGAAGTTAGAAGTTGGAGAGGTTCAGAACAGACCCTTAGTCCAGTAGTGCCACTCCAAGAGGGGAGCAGTACTACCGGTCATGAGCATGGTATAACCGACGTGGGGCAGACAATGGCAGTATAGTATTGTTCCCATGAAGGGAGCTGCATTACCACCCTCTACCCTGGTACTACCGGCTGGAGAAAAACTTGAGAAATAGAAGAAAATGGAGTACTCCTCGAAATAATGGGAAGGTAATGTGGGTGCAAATTTGGTTGTGCATACGTGTCTGATTCTACTCATACCTTCAAACAATGACCCCCTCTTATCTTAATAGTACGGTTTTCCTATGACTCAATAAATAAATCACAGGAGCACCGTCTTTGCTCTTTTCTTTTGAGAAGGGAAACTAATCGTCTTGTGCCTTTGTTGAATATACCTGTATAGCTCAAGCACACGATTAAATTGCAAATTGCATTGTCATCCATATCAAAATCACCTAGGGATGAAAATGTCTTTTCACTTCACCACAAAGTTGGTTCAACTTGACCTAAGCATGACGACTTCCCGGCCACAAGGTGAAATGTCAGGCTGGCTTTGATGATAGAGCAGAAACGCGCCTTCGCTCGGGGATTGAGTTTACTTTGGTCTTTGAGGACTTGATTGTAATTCCTTTGTTTTGGAATGCCTTGTATTGTTTTGGAATGCCTTGTATTGTTGGCAAAGCCTTATTCGTAAATAAAACTTCAACTTCTCTTTGAGAAAATTTCTTATTTGATACTGTTTTAAATCTGGTTCTTTATTTGATACTGGAAAAGTTTTCTTCCCTATTTGACACTAGTCCTAAATTTTATTCTATATACGACACTTTCGTCCATTTTAAGCCTAAATAACACCTGAAAAGACGATTTTGCCCCATCATGCGGTATGTGTGTGCGCGCGTGTGCTGTTGCGTGTGTGGGTGCACGCACACATGTGTACTGCTGCTGCATGTGTGTGTGCATGTGTGGCGCTGCGTGTGTTTGCTACTGCGTGTGTACGTGCGCGCGCGCGCGTGTGTGTGCTGTTGCGTGCCTATGTGCTGCCTGCGTGTGCTGCTGGTGCGTGTGTGTGTGTGTGTATGTGTGTGTGTGTGCTGCGTGCGTGTGTGTTGCTGCGTGTGTGTGCGCGTGCATGTGTGTTGCTGCGTGTGTGTGTGTGTTGTGCGTGTGTGTGCGCGTGCGTATGTGTTGGTGCATGTGTATGTGTTGCTGCGTGTGTGCTCCTGCCCTCGCACTGGTGCTGCGTGTGTGTGCTATTGCCCCCCATACACATACCACATGAGAGATAAAATAGTTTTTTCAGGTGTCATTTAGGCTCAAAATGAACGAAAATATCATATAAAGAATAAAATTTAAAATTTATGTCAAACAAGGAAGACATTTTTTTCCAGTGTCAAATAGCAGATTTTAAGATAGTGTCAAATAAGGAATTTTCTCCTTCTCTTTCCTTTCTCTAATCAGATTAACATAATATAAAAAGAAAGTGCAAGAATAAAACATAGTTTTGTATCCCGAAAAGCCCATGGACCCAACTCGCGAATTGAGTATGTTTCCCAAGAATAAAATAAAAAAATAATACTTTTAATGTGGGATTTGAAATATAATATAATATAATTAATGACTGAATTTAATATCCAAGAGTCAAGAAGTTATGAAACAACTCCGTGCGCCAACTATGGGGCACGAAATGAATTCAGAGAGACGTAAATACGAAAGCAATTACAAATTGTTGTGTGGTTTCATGAGACGCGGCCCCGTTTCCGCGCCTATTGTTTGTAGAGGCGGGGTCAATTTCTTCCCGAGCTTATCTAGATGGTCTTGCGTTGAATTTGCTGTGTTCTATTCTCAAACTCTAGGCATACGTAAGTTTCCAGCATTGAAAAACCAGCGATATACTTTCAAACTTCTAGCACAATTTCCCTTTGGCATGCCAAGATATCACTAGCCGAGTGTGCTCTGGAAAACAATACACATATCCATAAGTTGTGTACACCGTTTACTTGTTATATTTACTCAAATATATTTGTCTAAAATTCTTAGGTTTCATACTTCACTCGATAATATGTGATAGATGAAAATTTATGTCCGCCAAATACAGTCGCACATTTATATGTGTTTACACCATGTTAATCGAATATGATGTGCTCGTATGCAATAACCGGAGTTTAAAGAACGTAGTACCATTGTATACTCGGAAAAAAGAAGAACGTAGTACCATTGTATACTCGGAAAAAAGAAGAACGTAGTACCATTGTATACTCGGAAAAAAGAAGAACGTAGTACCATTATGCCGTCGCACGCTTGTATGCAGTGATCTAAGAAAGTCTTACACACCGCACCAACTTTGTACAGCTCTGACCAGACTTGAATGAAAAACCAAAATTGCATGGAATCATCCAGAAGCACGTATAGCTCCGCCTTATGAGTTGTTTCAAGAGAGAAGCAACGTTCACCTGCTGCATGCACGAATTGAAATCCGGTCTGGTCCGCAAACTGCAGCGGCACGCAGTCCAGCCCATGCACACAAATAGACACGCCACCCCACCCGCAGCAACAGCTCGTGCATAGAAACGAAGCAGCCGCGAAAGAAAGCGATGTTTCTTTCTTGTGCTCAAAGAAAAGAAATAAGAAAAGCCCAGGATTTGTCCATCGTCGGAGATGTGGAGAAAGATGGGCGGGAAGAGGGGAGGAGGAGAAGGAGGATGCGATGTGAACGGCGCCGGAGCGCGGCTTATATAGCCGCAGCCAGGCCACGCAAAGGGTCGGTCAACCGCTTCAATGCGGTGTAGCGATTGGAGTTGGTTTCCTCTGAAACATGTGTCCGCATTGAAGCGGCGACTGCCGAGAGGTCATGTTGGTCAGCGCGCCCTCCCTTCCTCCGGTCACATCACAACATCAATGCCGACCTCCGCGTGCTCTGAACCGGCATGAATGCGACGTGATAAGCAGTGCGTGCATCAGAAGAAAAAGCGCGCGCGGGGGAGGGAGGGGTTGAGGGTTTTTGATGGGGCAGGACGATCAGAAGCAGGCGTGGGATCGGGCCGGACTCCCGCACTCAACCCCCCCACGTTTGTCTCCGGTTTACGGGAGAAACCACGTGCGGATCACTCTGTAACTGATAAAAGCAAAATTCAGGGGTTTTCGATATTATTGTTCACTCGAGCTCGAGCTCAGAAGAGCTCAGAAAAGCACGTTGGGCGATCCACCCCATAGTTGTGGGCAAATATACGTACCTCTGTACTTTGTCGTATATTTGCAGTATCTTATTTTGCATTTTTCATTTACAAACATGATAAGTTCATTTTTCATGCTTATGACCTAAAAGGCTTTATACTCCCTCCGTTCCGAATTATTCGTCACAGAAATGAATGTATTTAGATGTATTTTAGTTTTTTTGAATGAAATGTATTTTAGTTTTAGATGCATCAATTTCTGCGACGAGTAATTTAGAACGGAGGGAGTAAAAAATTGCAGAGGGAGTAATTTTTACCATCATTATACTTGGCTTTGCTTTTCAAAATGTGCGTCTTGTTTTTTTTTTGAGGGATAGCCTTCTCGCATTTTATTGCTCTTCAAATAAGTTTACATCATTTGCCAAAGCATCCAGAATGAAGATAGGCGGATCCACATACCACGAAGTGGTGAGAAGTCCCTCCGCTTGACTAGCTAGCAAATGAGCTACCTTATTACTTTCCCTGGGACAATGAACAAAAGAAATGCTGGAAAAATTTCTAGCTAAAAAGCTACACTCCTCATAGATAGCAGCTGCCGCACCAATCGAATTAACGAGGAAGGAGACTTGGGCATCCACAAGGATTTGGATGTATTTTTTTATTTCTGTAAGGGTGGTCCTTTAAGGCTATGCGGTAATTAATACTATATGACCTTTCGACTCTTTTTTTTGAACTAGTAAGCTTGTACGTGCAAAGCACGTCTCATCTAATACTCCTTATGGAGATACATCTATTCTAATATGACCTTATTACTTTCCCTCCGTTTCTTTTTAGTCTGCATATAAGATTTGGTCAAAGTCAATCTTTGTTAACTTTGACTTCAGAAAAATACATCAAGATTCACAACATGAAATCAATATTGTTAGATCCATCATAAAATTACTTTTCATACCATATAGCTTTAGTATTGTAGATGTTGATATTTTTTCTTACAAAGTTGGTCAAACTTTACAAAGTTTGACTTTGACCAAATCTTATATGCAGAGTAAAAAGAAACGGAGGGAGTACTAAACGTTGCCCTTAAAAAATGAGTGGGGCGTTTTGGTGACCGGGCTTCATATTTCTAAAATATCAAAATTCAAAATTTTCAGTTTCAAAAAAATCTGAAGAGATGCAAGTATACAAGCATGAAATGTATGTAAGTGTAAAAGAATTGGGATGAAATACATTGAAATGCAACCTGTACAAAAAAGACAAATTCATGGACTTTGAGGATGAATAGTATTGTGTGCTCAGAAGCCTCTTTTTTTTTGCACAACCCTCATTTCAACGTATTGGTCCTGAAAATTCTATACACATGTCATTATGCCTCATGTACATCTGTATTTTTTTCACTTTTGAAATGTAAAAATATGAATTTGGATGACTTCTGAATTTTGCAAATGGAGGCCTCCATGGAGCTCGGCCTCCGGCCTCCAAAAGCAATTTTCACCAAGAAAAATAAATAGCCAATGTAACATTCATCATATGACATGGTACCTAACATTCGAATTAAGCATGGGTGCCAGGTGGCCCAATTAGTTTTTTCCTCTCTTTGTTTGTTCTTACGGACAACAGGAGTGATAAAGTGGTTTCTTTTGTCTTATGCGCTAAAATGTTACTTGAGCACTCAAGCATAAACGCAACTGATAATATTTACATTTAGTCTAAAAAGCATGACACTGTTTGCTTTGGTAAAAAAGACAATGATAAACATACATAGATTATGAACTATTGGTTGAGCAACGAACGATACAAGCGCAAAAACTATATTACTCGATGGTCAGGCTTCTTGGATTCAGGTAAGCAGAAAAAACAGAAAACAATCAAGAGCAGTCATTATTTACTGTTTTGCAAAAATCATCAATTTAATTCTCATTTGGTGAAAGCAATCACCAGTTTCACCATGTAAGCCCTTAAAAGGCAGTGATATGTGTTGAATGAAAAATATTCCTACAAATCCTCTCATAAACAAACAAGGAAAGAATTGAACAATTCCACGGCTAATTCATGTAGTGCTTGACAATTGATACTTTTATCTTGAGTGTGGTATTTTTTGGGGCTGAATCCTTGCCCTGTTGGCCAATAAAATAAGATATGGTGAGCTGACGTTGATGAAGCACATACCTATCAATTTCTGAGCGTTGTTTATCGAGAGTTGTCCCAGGACATCCATAAGCTCAGGAAGGGCGTCGTCCTGCTTATATTTCTTCACCCGGCAAATAAAATGGTTTTTTATGCTGCATAAATCCCAGCATTAACACAAACTTGAACCTTCACCATGGCATTGGTAGAATCAGAATTCTTCTGAGTATTCGACTTCCATCCAGGGCTTGAAGATAATCCTAAGTTATCTCTGTTCTGACTGGTTAGCCCTTCGTTTCAAGGAATCATCTTTTCATTTGGTAATAATGTTAGTAAAAGAACACACTGAAAGTCAACTTGGTTCTAGCCCAATGCAAATGCAAACCGATTAAAGTAATTGTTGGTCCTTTTTTGTGAGAATAATTGTTGGTCCCTTTAGTTGCCTATAGTTTTCTTTGGCATCCAGGATCTTGGGAAGAATCCTCCAAGGTTTGGTGGAAGCGTCTAACTCTGAGAAGAATAACCAAGAGCTGAAACACCAGTAAGAACAAAGAAACTATTGAGGTCGAGCTTACCCTGCTAAGTTCATGCTGTCTCATGTTTGCAGCTGCTTCAATTGTCATGTCCATGATGTGATGCTGCTTATGCAAGGTTATTAGAGTTTTCGTAGCATCTCCCTCAATGGTTTCAGCAAGCCAAAGGCAGTTGTTCACCCTTCACACTGAGAAACATGACCGAATGAAATCTATGGAACAACAAAAATATAGGAAATTTAAATATATCAAAATATTTACATTTTTTAGGAAATTCGAAAGATTATTTCTAACCAGAGGAAAAAATACTGGATGTGGGTTGATGTGCTATATACCCAAAAGGTACCAACCCTTTAACAACAAGATGATGTAACTACAAGAATAAATCATGTAAAAAAAATGCAGAACTATTTTTGTCACTACCAACTACGACAACTTAAAAGTGCTTGCTTCCTGAGTTATCTGACGGTGACCATAAATAGTACCACTTATATTTGTTATGAGTGCTATGACCTAATCCAAACAAGATGGTGTTTCCTAAACTTCGTTTAGGTCACCCAGAACATAAGAAAAGTAGATTTGTCATGACTTGTTCACTATCCATTAGTCTCCTATTGTTCAGATGGGAAGGGATGAAATTCAAAAGAAAATAAGAAAAGTTTTTTTAGTCACGGTAGTTCACATCTCAAGAAGACAAATAGTATATCTAATTTAAAGAATATTAACCATCATCTAAGTTATTATCTTTACACCCCAGGTATTTCACAGTTAAACCTCATTCCTTTTGGATCCTACACTCATAACTTCAAGCAATTTATATGCTAATTCACAAGCATTACGATGTTTGGAAGTAAATAGGTTTTACCCTAACAAATGAACCGAAGTAGTGACAAGGACACCATATGATGGGCCATTCTGGTGTCACAGTTACCAAAAAGAGCAGATTTGATGACCACAGCATGCACTACCGGCAGATGTTCTAGAAGAAGAATTCTTGAGCAAAGTGACAGACTACATCTTTCACTGTGTGACTAACTAAATTTGGTACTTTGTGACCTGTAACAAATCTTATATGGAGCTAATAACTGCATGGTATTGTGAATATGATTTCTTACTATTTGACATGTTATCGTGTAGGATGTGCTTGCTCCTTTCTGTTGTGATCGAATTCTGATAAATGGTTTCATCTTCTATCAACTATTTTGTGCTTGCTCCTTTCCTAAATAGATTCCTAGAGAAAAGTTGTATGGTTTCCAATTCCAATGAATTTATATGTTCTGTAATGTAATCATTAAACCATGCCAAGCTACTGAAGCAAACGGAAAAAATGCAAGATTGTCGTAACTCGGTTATACCAAAATCAATGTGGTGAACAAAAATTGAATACGAAGTGGTGAACAGAAATGAGAGAAGTGCATATTTCAACCTTGAACTCTTGCCCTAGTCTATTTTACAACCCTGAACTTTAATACCGTCTAAATTACAACCCCCAAGTCTCAAAACCGGTCAGGATTCAACCCTCCCCTCCCTGATGACCGGTTTTGTCCTGGGGTGACCAGTTTTTACTAGTCCAGGAACGATTAAGGCTGAATAGGGGAGTCGTCCACATCGTGGATGACTGCGAGGTTGAGGCGCTCGCAACCGACGGAGAGGAGTTGGGCTATCACTTCAAGACGAAGCATATTGAGATCCGGTATCACTTCATCCGGGATCACATTAGGCGAGGAGAGATCGAGCTCAACTATGTCAACACTCATGATAACCTTGCAGATATCTTCACGAAGTCCTTGGATGAAGCAAGATTTCGCGAGTTAAGGCATGAGCTAAATATCATTGATTCGAGCAATGTTGCTTGAACCCTTGCACACCCCACCGTACTCAACATTTGTCTTGTTTAGATGTAGGCATGAACATAGGGAGAGTGATATTCTCTCAATGAACTCTCCCTCCCCCTATTATGCATAAATTGATCGAGTCTTTCACATTAGCCATGTTTGATGGTACTTGTGCTTCAAAGACGAGTTTTGGTCATGGACCCAAGGATAATTCTTCGCGGTGCCATACCAATTGACTCAAACATAGGTGGCCTCGGCCGCCGTCCTCTCTTCGAGAGGTTGGAGTTAGCCTTGTTGTCCTCGTGTTGTTTTCTCTCGTTCTTTCTTTGCTCTTTGTGTTGGGTTCTCCTTGGGTGTTGCTTTTGTGCTCTTTCTTCCTCCCTTCGGATTGCACTCATTTGATCTTGGCTTGGGTATAGGTGGTCGGGCGGTACAACCGGTATCACGGGCGGTTCTACCACTGGTACCGAGTTGTGCCGTCCCAATGGATCGGTGCTTGGGCGGTTCCACCGCCCAACCCACGGTAACCTACGTCCGGTACTACCGGCTGTCGCCAAGCGGTACTACCGCTGCCTCCCAGGCACCAGAAGTATCGCCTCCAACCACCGGTCTGCACCAGACGAGCGGTACAACCGCTCCCCTTAGCGGTTCTACCGGGGCGTGTCTACGGGCCTATATATACTCGACGGGGCTGAAGGGTTGTCTTTTTCCCTTTATCCTCGTTCCTCTTCTCTTTGCCCTAGCCGCCGACCATCTCTACCCCTGCCCCGAAGTGCGTCTCGCGCTTCGGATCCTTGGCTCTCCGTGGATTCTCTCCGTGGAGGCCTCCCGATCTCTTCCCATGGATGGTGGTAATGCCTCGTGTTCTTTGCTCCTAGTTCTTTCTAGGGTTCTTCCTTGTCTAGGGCATTACTTAACTTTCCGCGATTAGTGGTTGAACTATGGAGTAGAAGAGATCTTTGGTTGCCTCCTGTCTTGTTTGCAGCACTTAGAATTCGGAATATTACTTGTGTGATTCGTATGCCTCAGTTAGATCTATCTTTCCTGGTGGTGCCACTGTCAGCGGTTCTACCGCCCCTCCGGGCGGTACAACCGCTGGAGCAGTACTACCGGCGGAAGATCCGGTACAACCGGAGTATATCAACCACAAAGCACTGTTCTATCTTCTCTGTTGTTGCAACTTGTTCCTTTTCTGCTGGTGGGTGCAATCCTCTCATTCGTGTTGGGTTTTTGTGTGTTCTTTTCGTGTGTGTGTTCAGGTGGCTCTAGTTCTCGCTCTGCTCCTCGCAAGACCAAGAAGAGGGCACGAAGGACCCTGCGCCCGATTGTGTCTGATGAAGAAGAAGAAGTTGTGATTCCCACCAAGCCCACTCGCCGTGAAAAGTCTGCAGCTGCTAAGCAACGTGTGGTTATGCCGTTGCATCATTGGAAAGCCAAGGATTGGGAAGCCTACCGATCAAAGAATCCGTATGAGGTTCCCATTGCTCCCCGTTGGACCACCGTTCAGTTCCGGAATGAGATGCAAGTGCGGATTGTTCATGAACTCTTTGAGCAGAACAAGAACAGATATGCCAAGCAGTGGACAATTGATCTTGACCATTGGAGGAACAACATGGAGTATTTTAGTGAGGCGTTGGCTCTCTGCGAGGAGTTTGATCTTATCAAGCTCATGTCAGTCAACTGTGACTTTGATGTTCAACTCATCCATCAGTTCTATGCCACGGTTCATTTTGGGGAAGATGATGCGCGCACTCTCACCTTCATGTGTCGCGATGAACTGTTCCATGTTCCCTGGAGGGCATTCTGTAATGCTATTGGGTACGAGGATACCGGTCTGGAAGGAAGGGGTGGCATTCGTCCTCATGACTTTCCTGAGTCCATGCTTAAGGAGAAGTTTGCCCCTGTGTACATTCGGGGCCGTGGGATTATTGGAGAATCCAAGGATTTGGAGAAGGTCTATGACATCATGCACCGAGTGTTCCGCAATGTGCTCTTGCCCAAGGTGGGTAATCAAGATGAGATTCATGGTTATCTGGTTGATTTGATGGTTTCTATGAAGACCATGGTGGGGACAGGAGCAATGTTTGATGTGTCAAATTGGATGTGGCATGAGATGTACAACATGGTCATCTACCGTAAAGTCTCAATCTATGCCCCGTTTGTCATGTGCTTTCTGAACTCTGTTTGGGCTGTTCGTCGTCCTGGAGAGCTCCTCACGTCTCTAGACAACCTCACTGTTCATGAGGTCAAGCTCCTTAAGAAGAAGAAGCATGCCGAGCCTCGCTTCCCTGAAAATGCTCCTGAGGATGTCTATGCTACTTCTGACGATGAGGACTTTGAGCTGGAGCCAGGGGCCAAGCCTTCGTGGGTGGCCAAACTCACTGCCAAGGTGAAGAAGACCTTTTGTCTCTAGGCTGACATCCAGAAGAAGATGTATGAGGCACATGTCAATGAGAAGCTTGCACGACGTCGCCAAATTGCAATGATGAAGCACCTCAACATGCCGGTTCAGAGTGGCTCTGAGAAGAGCATCACCCCAGAGGAGAGTTGGATTTCCACCCATAGCACCTGGACTGATGATGAAGCCCCTCCCCAGCCATCCTCCTCGTTTACAGCAGCTGACAATGCCATGGAAGAATCCGATCACCACGACAATGACGACTCTGATGGTGAGGATCCAGATGCGACCGAGGAGTCAGAGGAGGACGCCTGAGCTTTGGGACGCTAGCTTCGCTCTTTTCCTTTTGGGTGTTTTGATGCCAAAGGGGGAGAGGGTTCTATAGGTCTCGGGGATTTTCATGGGTTTTCCCCTTTTCTCGTGTTTTAGTGTCGGTCTTTGTTCGTGGACTTGTTTCGTTCCTTGCTGTGTGTGAGACTTATGTTACTCCTCTTACCTTTTCGTTCATCGGTCTTTTTCATTATTATTGCACTCTAAGTATTATATTGTCTCTCCTTTTTGTGCTCAGGGTGGTGAGTCTATAAAATCTAGGGGGAGTCTAGTCCTGTAAGTGTGCCCATGCTTTCTAACAGCTAGTTCCTATTGGGGCACACATTCAGGGGGAGTTCCGTCTAGAATTCTTTGACTTGTCTCTTGCAAATCGTGTTGTTGTCATCATCCACCAAAAAGGGGGAGATTGAAAGGGCATTTCCCTACTTTATGTTTTGGATGATGATGACAACCCTTTGTGGTCTAATCGTGTGCTATATGTTTCAGGTTCTCGATGCTTAGGCTTACATCGGATTGCTATTGCCTCTCGTAGGAAAAGATCGAAGACGTGTCCTCTACGCTTTTATTTTCTTTGGTCGTAGAGTTCCCGTACTATCAAGAGGGAATCCTCATTAGGAAGCTCTGGGGGAATCAGTTCACGTACACTTTCCTCACCCCTCCTTTGTCTTCCTCAGTTGTGTGGGAGAGATCCCGCTGTCTTTCCTTCGTGTTTCTGCTCTTCCCAGCGGTTGTACCGCTCCCTGGAGCGGTTGTACCGCTGGACCTTGACGCTCTCCTACTTTGACCGAGCGGTTGTACCGTTGCATCCGGGCGGTGGTACCGCCACATTTCTCAACAAAGGCTAGGACGGTGGTTCCGGCCATGCACCACTCAAGTACCGTTCTCGTCTCTGTTCCGAGGCGGTAGTTGTGCGGTGGTGGCCCCGTTGATCCGGTCGATCCTCGTTGACCGGTACCACCGGTGGTCTGAGCGGTTCTTCCGCTCAGAACTTCGCCGCCCAAGAGCTCAAGGCCATGCGGTTGTTCCGGTCTTGCACCGCTCAAGTACCGGTCTCGTCTCTGTTTCGAGGCGGTAGTTGTGCGGTGGCTGGGCGGTTGGTTCGGTCATTCTCTTAAACCGGTACCACTGCCTAGTGGCCCGGTTGTACCGCCTGGTAGGGTTCTGCAGCTACACCGTGAGTCCCGGTTGTACCGGGACAAGGACCGGTTGTACCGCTACAGGGCTGAAAGCGCAGCAACGGCTGGATTTAGAGGGTTGGTATTTAAGAGAGCTTCTCCCACCTACCACTCTCACCTTTGACCTCTCCCACTCCACCATTAATGCACCTCAAGCTCTCTTGCCCGATCTCTCTCTCTAGCCACTCAAACTTGTTGATTTGCTACGGATTGAAGGAGGAGACCTAGATCTACACTTCCACCAAAGGATTTTTGCTTCCCCCATACTTTCTTGTGTGGATTTTGTTACTCTTGGGTGTTTGAGCACCCTAGACGGTTGAAGTCATCTCGGAGCCATATTCCATTGTGGTGAAGCTTCGTGGTTTTGTTGGGAGCCTCCAATTTCGTTGTGGAGAGAGCCCCAACCTTGTTTGTAAACGTTCGGTCGCCGCTTTCAAGGGCACCAATAGTGGAATCACGACATCTCGCATTGTGTGAGGGCGTGAGGAGAATACGGTGGCCCTAGTGGCTTCTTGGGGAGCATTGTGCCTCCACACCGCTCCAACGGAGACGTACTTCCTCTCAAAGGGAAGGAACTTCGGCAACACATCCTCATCTCCACCGTCTCCAGTCTTGGTTATCTCGTGCCTTTATTTGAGCAAGCTTATTTGTTTCTTATCTCTTGCTTGCTTGTGTTCCTCTCCTTGTTGCATCATATAGGTTGCTCACCTAGTTGCATATCTAGACAACCTACTTTGATGCAAAGTTTAAATTGTTAAAGAAAAGCTAAAATTGTTAGTTGCCTATTCACCCCCCTCTAGTCAACCATATCGATCCTTTCAATTGGTATTAGAGACTCGTCTCTTTATTAAGGACTTTATCGTCCAAAGAGTATGGTTGATACCATAGACGGTGTGGAGGAACACTCAGGTGTGAATCCGATCTCGTCTACGGGCGATGGGGGAACCTCGGTCTCTCGTGAGGAGTTCAATGTGGCCTTGGAGACATTGAAAACCTCCATGACGACCGAAGTTGAAAGCATGTTTACTAAATTTCTTGAGGGGCTTAAACTATCCACCGCACCATTAAAAGTGGGTGACCCCGCCAACAAGGTGACGGATGCTATCCCCGACAAGGGGGAAGCTAGTAGTGAAAAGGCTCCTTCTTCTAGTGATAAGAATGGCACCGGCATCTTTGCCCATGTGGAACCACCACTTGTTTATGGTGGACCGGTTCCTTCCACTCATTTGAATCATGCCGGTCCTCCCCCTAAGATTGTGAAAAATGAGGATTTTGATTCTTGGGTTTACCGCTTTAAACGTCATTTAAATCATGTGAACACTAACCTTTGGAGAATCATTGAAGAAGGTTTCTATCCACATGATCCAAGCAACTTCACTCCTCGAGAAGCCACGGACAATCAATTCAATGAGAATGCTCTCTTCATCATTCAAGATGCAATTCCACCCGAAGACCTACCTCATCTTCGTCCCTTCGCCTTGGCCAAAGATGTATGGCATTGTGTTGTCTCTCTCTACCGGGGAAGCGCAAGCATTCAACGCTCCAACTATGAAGTGGTACAAGATGAGGCCAATGAGTTTGCAATGAAAGAAGATGAAGAACCTCGTGAGCTTTATCGGAGAGTAACCAAACTCGCGGTCTCACTACGAGATCACGGGAGCAAGGACACGGATGACAATTGGATCAAGCGCAAATTCCTCAAGGCAATGATGCCCTATCACAAGGCCATGTCCTCCGTAATTCGTCAAAGACTGGACTTCCACACTTTAACCTCAAGCGAAGTGTTGGATGAGTTTGTGGCCATGAACATTTTGGACAAGACCGCCGACAATGCGGTGCTCCGTTCTCAACGGGAAAAGAAGCCTAACCTTGCATTGAAGGCCAAGCTCACCATGGAAGAAGAAGAAGAGGAAGAAGAGGAGAGCAATCCCGAAGATACGAAGTATGCATATCATGAACACATGGCACTTGCTTCAAGGCAATTTTGGAGCAAGAAAAACTCGAGGCCAAACTTTAGCAAAAACAACTCGAGTGGCACGAGGGGCAAGCAACGTGTAAGGACTTGCTACAATTGCGGCAACGTGAGTCATTTCGTTGCGAAATGCCCGTATGAGAAGAGGGAAGACAATGGTGGCAAGCTCATCCGAAAGGACAAGGCCAAGTCGTTCCCCAACAAGAACAACTTCACCAAGAAGACTCCTCCCAAGGCTTTGGTTGTGCAAGAAGAGTACAATGAGGATGATGACGATGATGAAGATGATGAGTCGGTTGCCATGGCCTCCGTTGCCATTGCGACGACGTCATGGGTGTCTCTCTTCGACTCACCCAATGAGAGCATCACCGCCAAGTGCCTCATGGCTAAAGCCACCAACAAGGTAACCCCCAACATCAAAACTACCATCATTAATCATCCTTCTCCGACGGATAGCATTAATGAACTTGAGGTAGCTAATGTGGAGGCTAACGAGTTTGAGGCCTTTATGGGCAAACTCAAGGGAAAATCCAAGAAGCACTTTGTTGCTCTCTTGGAACAACTTGGTGAAGCCAATGATATGATCGAGGTTCACGAAGACACCATCACTAAGATGGAAGGGCATAGTCGTGACTATGCCGATGAGATTTCGGATCTTTCCAATGCTCTTGAGGAAGAGCGTGGTCTATGTTTGGCTCTTGAGGAGTCACATAACGTTGATCATGCTAAGTTAAAGAAAGATTATGATCATGTCCTCATAGTTTCTCATGTGCTAAATTTCGAGAAGGCCGAACTTGAGGTTGATCTTGCTAGACTCAAAGGGGAGTTTGATCTACTTGACAAGGCTCACAAGGTCTTGAAGGGTGCTCATGCTAGCCTCAAAGAGTCTCATGATCAACTTCAAGTAAATCTAACCAAGGAAAAAGCCACTTTCCCTCGTATGATGTTAATTGATAATGCAAATACTACTAACCCGTGTTGTGAGCATGTGCATCTCGTTGAGGAGAACGCTAAGCTAAAGGGACAACTTGAGAGAGGTCTTGCAACTTGCATACAAGGCAAGAAGAACCTCAACGATCTCTTGATCAACCAAAAGGGGGTTGTGGCCAAGGAAGGGGTTGGGTACGTGCCCGACTCCAAGAACAAGAAGAAGAATGACAAGACCAAACGACCTCCTCCTCTCATGCAAACCTTTGTGGAGGAGGGAGAGAGTGCCTCTGAGGAGAAGAAGAAGAACAATGTCAAGAAGGGCAATGTCACCCCTCCCAACAAAGCTGGCGATTTTAATCCTTCTTATGTGTTATGCCGTGCTAGTGATGGGCATGTTTATGCCAAATTTGTTGGTTCTCTTCATGAGTACATTGAATGGTCTATTTGGGTTCCAAAGACCCTTGTTGCTAACATCAAAGGACCCATTACAAAATGGGTACCTAAAACCAAGCATTGATCTCTTGTAGGTGTTTGCTTCCGGTGGTGGATCATGGTTGCTCGATAGCGGAGTTACAAATCATATGACCGGAAGCAAGGACTTGGTGGTGGACGTGCACAAGGTTCCATCTATGCCCACCAATGTCGAGTGGGGTGACGCCTCATCTTCTAAGGTATTGGGACTTGGCAAGGTGGTCATCTCTCATGATCTCACGATCGAGAAGGTCATTCTTGTTGAGTCCCTTGCATACAATTTACTTTCGGTTCGTCAACTTGCAATCATGGGCTTTGCCACTTTATTTGATATCGATACCGTGGCCCTCTTGTGGATCAAGACTCTTAAAGTAGCCTTTGTTGGGCATGTCAAGAACGGTCTATATGTGATTAACTTTTCGGAGCGACCCACTAAGACCGCGACATGCCTAATGGCTAAAGTTGATGTGGGATGGCTTTGGCATCGCCGTTTAGCCCATGTCAATATGAGATCTTTGCAAATTCTCCTCAAGGGGGACCATGTCCGTGGACTAACGAATGTTAGTTTTGCTAAAGATCGTGCTTGCAGTGCCTGTATCGAAGGAAAGCTACATGAGAAGGCTCACCCTCCCACGACTATCATTTATTCAAAGAGGCCTTTGGAGCTCCTTCACATGGATCTCTTTGGGCCTCCATCCTTCATAGTCTTGGAGGTAGGAAGTATTGCTTGGTGATTGTGGACGACTACTCAAGGTACACGTGGGTGTATTTCTTCAATAGGAAGAGCGAGACCCAACAAACTGTCATTGACTTTGCAAATGAAGCACAACGTCAACACAATGCAAAGATCTTGACAATAAGAAGTGACAACGGCACCGAGTTCAAGAACTACACCTTGGATGAGTTTCTTAGTGATGAGGGAATCAAGTATCAATATTCCGCACCCTACACCCCTCAACAAAACGGTGTTGCAGAGAGGAAGAACCGGACGTTGATGGATGCGGCAAGGACCATGATGGCGGAGTTCAAGTCTCCGTACAACTTTTGGGCCGAAGCCATCAACACCGCGTGTCATGCATCCAATCGGCTCTACCTCCGCAAGGGCTTGAACAAGACTCCATATGAGATACTCACCAGTAACAAGCCCAACCTCAAGTACTTCCGGGTATTCGGGTGTAAGTGTTTCATTCTCAAGAAAGGTGTTCGGTTGTCTAAATTTGAGGCTAGAGCTTATGAGGGCATATTTGTCAGTTATGCTACAAACTCTCATGCTTACCGTGTCCTCAATAAATCCACGGGACTTATTGAGGAGACGTGTAATGTGGAGTTTGATGAGAATAACGGCTCCCAAGTGGAGCAAAGTGGCACTTGTGACGTAGGTGATGAAATTCCTCCTCAAGCCATAAGAAGAATGGGTGTTGGTTTTATCCTACCAATTGAGGAACCCCTTGTGGCCGAAGGAGAAGGACAATGCTCCACTCAAGTGGAGCCATCACCAACCCAAGGCCCACACGCTTTCGAAGAACAAAGTGAAGGCCCTCAACCTCATGAACAAGACCAAGGGCAAGATCATACTCAAGACGGTGTTGACACACCAAGTGATGCCCAAGGTCAAGTTCTCTCCCCCGAGCAAGTTCAAGATCAAGAACAAGTTCATGACGGCGCTCAAGATGATCAAGTAACCGCTCCTCAACTCACCACCGAGGAGGAATTAGAGCGTCGTGCTGCCAAGATTGCATCCAAGATCTCCACCAAGGATCATCTCATGACGAATGTGCTTGGAAGCTTAAGAAAGGGGGTAAGCACTCGTAGACAATTAGCAAATTATTGTGAGCATCACGCGTTTGTCTCTTGTGTGGAACTGTTGGAAATATGCCCTAGAGGCAATAATAAAATGATTATTATATTTCCTTGTCCATGATAATTGTCTATTATTCATGCTATAATTGTATTATCCGGAAATCGTAATACATGTGTGAATACATAGACCACAATGTGTCCCTAGTGAGCCTCTAGTTGACTAGCTCATTGATCAACAGATAGTCATGGTTTCCTGGCTATGGACATGGGGATGTCATTGATAACGGGATCACATCATTAGGAGAATGATGTGATGGACAAGACCCAAACCTAAGCATAGCACAAAGATCGTGTAGTTCGTTTGCTGTAGCTTTTCTGGATGTCAAGTATCATTTCCTTAGACCATGAGATTGTGCAACTCCCGGATACCGTAGGAGTGCCTTGGGTGTGCCAAACGTCACAACGTAACTGGGTGACTATAAAGGTACATTACAGGTATCTCCGAAAGTGTCTGTTGGGTTGGCACGAATCGAGACTGGGATTTGTCACTCCGTATGACGGAGAGGTATCTCTGGGCCCACTCGGTAATGCATCATCATAATGAGCTCAATGTGATCAAGTGGTTGATCACGGGATCATGCATTACGGTACAAGTAAAGTGACTTTCCGGTAACGAGACTGAACAAGGTATTGGGATACCGACGATCGAGTCTCAGGCAAGTGACGTACCGATTGACAAAGGGAATTGAGTACGGGATTGATTAGGTCCTCGACATTGTGGTTCATCTGATGAGATCATCGAGGAGCATGTGGGAGCCAACATGGGTATCCAGATCCCGCTGTTGGTTATTGACCAGAGAGTCGTCTCGGTCATGTCTGCTTGTCTCCCGAACCTGTAGGGTCTACACACTTAAGGTTCGGTGATGCTAGGGTTGTATAGATATGAGTATGCAGTAATCCGAAAGTTGTTCGGAGTCCCGGATGAGATCCTGGACATCACGAGGAGTTCCGGAATTGTCCGGAGGTGAAGAATTATATATAGGAAGTGTAGTTTCGGCCATCGGGAAAGTTTCGGGGGTCACCAGTATTGTACCGGGACCACCGGATGGGTCCCGGGGGTCCACCGGGTGGGGCTACCCATCCCGAAGGGCCCCATGGGCTGAAGTGGGGAGGGGACCCAGCGCATAGTGGGCTGGTGCGCCCCCCCTTGGGCCCCCCATGCGCCTAGGGTTGGGAACCCTAGGGGAGGGGGCGCCTCCACTTGCCTTGGGGGGTACTCCACCCCCTTGGCCGCCGCCCCCCTAGGAGATCCCATCTCCTAGGGCCGGCGCACCCCCCTAGGGGGCCTATATAAAGGGGGGAGGGAGGGCAGCCACACCTCAAGCCTTGGCGCCTCCCTCTCCCCTGCTACACCTCTCCCTCTCGCAGAAGCTCGGCGAAGCCCTGCTGCGTTCACTGCTGCATCCACCACCACGCCGTCGTGCTACTGGATCTTCATCAACCTCTCCTTCCCCCTTGCTGGATCAAGAAGGAGGAGACGTCATTCGCTCCGTACGTGTGTTGAACGCGGAGGTGCCGTCCGTTCGGCACTTGGTCATCGGTGATTTGGATCACGGCGAGTACGACTCCATCATCCCCGTTCTCTTGAACGCTTCCGCTCGCGATCTACAAGGGTATGTAGATGCACTCTCCTCTCGTTGCTAGTTGACTCCATAGATTGATCTTGGTGAAACGTAGGAAATTTTTTTGTTTTCTGCTACGATCCCCAACAGTGGCATCATGAGCTAGGTCTATGCGTAGTTACTATGCACGAGTAGAACACAAAGTAGTTGTGGGCGTCGATATTGTCAATTTGCTTGCCGCTACTAGTCTTATCTTGATTCGGCGGCATCGTGGGATGAAGCGGCCCGGACCAACCTTACACGTACGCTTACGTGAGACCGGTTCCACCGATTGACATGCACTAGTTGCATAAGGTGGCTGGCGGGTGTCTGTCTCTCCCACTTTAGTCGGATCGGATTCGATGAACAGGGTCCTTATGAAGGGTAAATAGAAATTGGCAATTCACGTTGTGGTTTTGGCGTAGGTAAGAAACGTTCTTGCTAGAAACCTATAGCAGCCACGTAAAAACTTGCAACAACAATTAGAGGACGTCTAACTTGTTTTTGCAGCAAGTGTTTTGTGATGTGATATGGCCAAAAGTTGTGATGAATGATGAATGATATATGTGATGTATGAGATTGATCATGTTCTTGTAATAGGGATCACGACTTGCATGTCGATGAGTATGACAACCGGCAGGAGCCATAGGAGTTGTCTTTATTTATTTATGACCTGCGTGTCAACATAAACGTCATGTAATTACTTTACTTTATTGCTAAAGCGTTAGCCATAGTAGTAGAAGTAAAAGTTGGCAGGCAACTTCATGGAGACACGATGATGGAGATCATGATGATGGAGATCATGGTGTCATGCCGGTGA